>NW_028318623.1:8425000-8645000 GCF_062004578.1 Staurois parvus | reverse complement strand
GGGTCAGGAACCATCGGGCGGACAAGACACAAAAGGAGCAGGCAGAGCGTAGTCAGACGGGCTGGGTCAGGAACAATCAGGCAGACAAGGTACAAAAGGGGCAGGCTGGAGAGTGGTCAGGAATAGCCGAGGTCAGGACAGGCGAAGTTCGTTCAGAGTCAGGATCAAAGCAGAATCAGGATCAGGCAGGAAGCAGACAGGATGCAGGTACAGGGGCTCATGGGAAACATACACCAAGGCACTGACTGCAGGTCTGGCCATTCCTTAAATACACCTCCTGCAATCAGCCTCAGGTGATGGCTGATTGCAGGAGTGAGCTTCTGATTGCAGGAGTGAGCTTCTGGTTGCTAAGAGCACCCGCTGGCCAGCCCTGGTACTGCAGCCCACACGGCAGATGAGTCCCACCACTAATGGTGAGTCCATTCCTGACACCCCACCTAGGTGAGTAATCAGGAAGTAGGGAGCTGCACCACTATGAAGCAAATTCTATGTAAACTGCACAATCCGATTACAACGTACAAGGATAACTTTAGACCGACATAAAATTAATGCTGACTTTTTTTTTTTTAATTGGACTAATTTTTTGGCCTTTACAAACTTCTGGACGGCTGGCAACCCTATTTAGCACATGTGTCATAACAGATAGAATGTTGGCCTTTTATCACATGATCAGTTATCAGTAGCAACCTCATTCTAGCAGTGACAATCAGGTCACGCCATCAGGAGCTAATCAGCTGACAAAAGTCACAGTAATAGTCTTTCTACAACAATAAAAAGGCAATAACTGGGAATGACTACAGTACATAGTATTCTACCAAGTCATCAATAAGCTGGCAATACACTAGTAGAGTTCGAATGGACATTTGTTTTGAATGAATGTTTGTTTGAACATTCTTACAAAATATCTCAATAAATTCGATGATTTGATGAATATCGTTCAAAAGTACTTCAGAATTTCCTTTGCTTTTATTGTTCGATTCTGGAACGAGTAGACTTTACTGAACGAAAATTACATTCACTGTTAGAAATTTTAGTCCTGGGTATTTTAAAATATATACTGTATATAATATAAATATATATATAAAAGTTCAAAAATAAGAAAAAAATGGTCCTGGAAAGCAGCATGAATATAAAGTGCTCAGGTGACATAGAAGTCCGGTATCCGTGTAGTAGAGGTAAGGTAATGCGCACTCACCGGATGCGCATATCAATGCGCTTTTGTTTATATATAAAATCGTGATGTCATCTGGTAGTGTGGTGATCCTCCCTCTGTTTAGTGTGAGGATGGTGTAGATGGTCCTCTTTCACTAGGGGGTCCTACTCCGTGCTCCTGGTAAGCAGTATCCTCCAAGTATCCTCTGGGTGGGCTGGTTTCCACCATGTGGTAGTGATCTGTCCAAGGAATGCGTCTGTGGACTGGTTTTCCTTAAAAACTTAGAAATAATCTTTTGTTTTATCCTGTTTTCTTCAGGAGTGTTCACATTTGCAGTTTCTAGATAGCTTCCGCTTGTTACATGATGCAGAAGATGCTGGCTCTCAACTACTCCTTGATTTAAAGGATTAATTTTATCCATATTTGTCTTATTAATTTACTATACTCAGAGCTGCACTTTATATATATACATTGTTTTTTCAGAGTGTTTTTGGTACCTCTTTTTGTGCACAGCAGCTTGTTATTTAGATACTAAGGCGCTTTTCTATTCTCTACATACAAACATCAATTTGACCCCACTAAAGATTAGAAAGTCAAAATGAAAAAGTCAGAACTACTCTATTAGAGTTTTATTAGTGTATGGCCATCTTTAGTTGGAGAATCTTATGAAGACAACAAAATTTACTGTATGTGTATGGTCTGTCTTACTAAAAGGGAAGTTCAGAAATTGGAAAAAAAACAAAAACTTGCATACTCACCTAGGTAGATGCAGCCTCAGTTCGAAGCTGCATCTGCCACCTCTGAGACAGAGAACCGAGCAATCAAAGCAGAGAGACGGTGACTGTCAGTCTCTTGCTCTCTGCTCTGCCCCTCCAGCACTCACTGGAACGCCAGCTATGGAAGGGGTGGAAACAGCTGGCTCAGGCTCTTGACAGTATGCTGAGAGAGGTGCCGATCAGGAATCTGGGTGGACCCCGACTGTAAAGTTGGGATCTCTGCAGAGTCTGGACCAGCTCAGTGACGTCAACCGACAGCCGATTTTAACCCTCTGTCAGCTGAATACCGGTCACAGAAGTGCAGAACAAAGTGCACTCCTGTGAACTACAGGAGAACTAAGGCCAAAAGAGCTTTAGTCCTACTTCTCTTTTAAGTTCTTACACTTGTATGTAGTTTTGAACACATTTTTCCGGAAAAGAGCACTTCCACACGTTGACAGTGTCTAGACACCCTACGTTCTTCTGGGCATACAAGTGCCTGCAATGGCATTGATATCAGAGCGACATCCCACATACTCATGCTTCTGAATACCGTATCTTACTGATGGTGTCATCGGGGGTGGGTGGTATAAGAAGGAGAACAGCATACAAGATGAGTATGGGGCAACAGTCTAGGGAAGGTCCCTGTTCCAGCATGACTATGCCCCCTATGCACAAAGGCAGACCCATATACATATGGTATCATGAGTTTGGTGTGGAGGAACTCAAGTGTCCTAAATAGAACCAGGGTGGATAAAAATCAATGATTTTTTAAAAAAAATAAAATCAGATTTTTTTTTATTTAAATCGGATTTTTTTAAATAAAATTCTTTTTGAGGAAAATATATTACCATCCAAAGGTTATTCCATCATGAAATAAAGATTAGTTTTTTAATTATGTAGAATAAGGCTGTATATGTTTAATTTTTTTGGTAAATAAATTCCATGAATCCATTCACAATGTCATGCTCTTCCAGAGGTTTTTGTAAGATTATTGGGCAGTTTCTCTGCCTACAAGATATTATCACAGATGCTCGGTTTACTATTGCAGTTCTCAAAACTGAATTTGACTCAGCGGAGATCACATGCCTCTTCTTCACAGCAAAAATGTTATAACATGAACAGAGTTAAGAAAAAGACCTTCATCCTAACTTCTACAAACCTATGAATACAGAATCAACCCCTTCACTGCTAAGTTTCAAGAAGTTCAGTGAATAGAATAGAAACAATATTTTTCTGATTGTTTGGAGTGGAATAGATCTGCACAAGAAGAAAGTGAAACTAAGTGTGAGGGGAAGGGGCTGACAGTCTAAGTTTCTTAAAATATATATATTTTGTTTAGCCAAATTAGTTACCAAACATGGATGTTTAAGCAAATCACATATGCTGGAATGTTATTGTTTCAGTTGAATAAATCTATTTAAACTGTTAATATTAAGGTAATGATTATTTTTCTCCTTCCTAAGTACAACAGAAAAGTTGTCCAAATATGAATGATTAACTTATTAAACTGGGGATAAAAAAACTAATATGAAAAGTTGTTATTCTAAAAATCTTCATCTACTTGTATATTAAAGTTATACCAGCAAGAATTAGTCTTTATGTAGAAAACTAGGATTTAAATCAAGCTTTACTGACTAGTGATTTAAATCGTGATTTAAATCAGTTTGATTTAAATCAAATCCACCCTCCATAGAACCCTGACCTCAACCCTAATGAACACCATTGGGATGAACTGGAACCTTAAATGTGATCTGGGCCTTCTTATCCATCATTAGTACCTTATCTCACAAGTGCTCTTTTGGTTGAATGGCACAAATTTCAACAGACACACACCAAAATCTTGTAGAAAGCATATACAAGACGAGTATTGACTGATAAAGTCACAAAGGGGGCTGCCAACTCCATTTTAATGCCAACGGTTTCAGAGTGAGATGTTCAACAAGCTCATATAGGAAAGCCGGTCAGGTGTCCAAAAACATTTGGCCATATAATCTCCTAGATTGTAAACTCCAAAGAGCAGGGCCCTCAATCCCCTCATGTTTTGCATTGTATTGGTATTGTTCTGTCACATGTTCTGTCCCCCTTTGTAATGTACAGCGCTGAGCGAACTATTGGCGCTTTATAAATACTGTATAATAATAATAATAATATAATGTCTCTGACGCCAACTCTGCAGCTGGTATCTGAATGAGTCATTGCCTAGCAATCCACAAGAAATCTCTCTCATATAAATCAGATTAATCATTTCATAGAATCAGAATATAAATTAAATATTTATAAAGACGGCAGTCCATTGATCTACCTGCTTTAGCCGTGAGAAAAGCATTTACAAAATCTTTTGCTACAGACACACACTCTGCCTATGTGTTACAAACAACTGAGACACGTCAGCCCAGCCTTCATAGTCAGAGCTGAGGACTAACGCCCCGATACATCATTCCAGGACAAGCTCTCACTTTTAGCAGCACACCAACTGAAGATCAAATCACCTGGAACAGTTCTAATAAGAGGCATACATTTTGTGATTTCATTCCAAATATCTGCACCCACCCCGCCACAAACCCCTCTAGAAATGACTGCCTTGAGAAGCCATCAGTAGAAGTCCTGAACTTCTTTCCTTCTTCTCCCTTCATCAATATTGTATACAAGACTAGAACTGAACACCGCAGATCAAGTGTCAGCTTCCTATGGGTCTCTCGGATATCTCATCGGTGTCACAGGTCTGTACGGCTAGGATCCATGAAGCACTGACATTTTATATTCTTAATTCACTGTCAAAGAGAACCTGTCAATTGTGCCTTATTGATACTGTACACGTTGTTTGAAGCTGTACTGTTGTTCTTTAGTCTGCTCCTTGAAAAAAGTAAACAAAAAAAAAAAAAATCGAATGGAACACCACAAAATTGCCTTAGAACGGCCAGTTCACTTGCCAGTTATTAGCGGACTGATCCTTTGAAGGGAAAGCACCCTTTTCCAATGCACCTGCTCCTCCTCGCAAAGAAATGTATTCCAAATGTAAAGGGGAACTTCCTATTTTGGGTGAAGTCTCGCTTTAAAACTGAATCTAGGCAGCTCTACCACAAAGTGGATTCCTCCAGACAGGGGCGGACTGACAACCCATGGGGCCCCCGGGCAATAGGGGATCATGGAGCCCCTGTGTCCTTGCCCAAACTCAAAAAAGCCTATGAAAAAGGTACCAGGGGCATCTCATGGGGCCCCCTACTGACCCCAGGCCCTTGGGCAGTGCCCGAGTATCCAAATGGTCAGTCCGCCCCTGGGCTGAACAAAAGAAGCACCAGTTGGTCGTCGTCTCCATTTAATTGCTATTACAATTCAGTCCAAAGGAAAAAGGTAGTCAACACTCATCGGGGGCCAAACTGTCCCCTTCATCATGACTTAAGAAATAGATGGCAAAGTTCTTACAGGACTCTTGTTAACTACAACCTTTAAAAGTGCATACTTTTTCAAGATATGCCATTGTGAAGATCTGTGGACGTGTACCAAATTGCTGCTGCGCCTCCAACCTCAGCATTTTTTGGCACCTGGTGGCAACAGGAATTCATCGTTGAATGTGTAAGGCTCTAAACACGAGGTTGCGGGCAATGGGGCTACGCAGTGCACTTGTGCCTCCCGGGTGCACTAAAATGCCAGGACTGGGTGCACAGCAGATACATGTGTTCAACCGGCGTGTTCCTGGGCGCACACGCTTTAGTTAAACGTGGACAGACTGAATGCACCTAGAGGCTGCTGAAAGAGAACCTGTCTCTTTCAGGTTGTAGCAGGTTTGCTTTAAACATATGTAGAAATACTTCTTCGAAGGTTACTTACGAATTGCAGCTGTAAAAGCGTCACCTGTCTGTGGTGATGGCATCTTGTAAATGATGCTGTATCTTCAGGTGCGAGGAGCCAATCAGCCGCTGCTAATCTCAGATCATGCTATGTTTTCTTCTGTTGCGTGTTTACCTCAGCCCTGCAGCTTTGTCTTGTGACACCGAGTACAGGTAGGGAATCCCGGAAGGCCTTAGGCAGTGAGTGAACCAGATGTGAAAGAAGGCTGTAACACTCAGCAGAGTATCATACCTCGCACAATGGATGCATTTGTGTACTAGGACAATGGATTGTAAGAGTACAGGCATGCAGGACAAGCTGTTGGTTTCTATTATTCATCATGTAAATTGTTGCTATACTGTTAAAGTGACAGGTGTTCTTTAAAATGTATGGCAAGGCTCAATAAAAAGGGTCAGTCCACCCAAAAGCTTCACTTCAATGATCTGTTTAGTTAACTATTTTGTTTGGTACACCCATTCACATATGAAAGAATGTACCAAAACCTGAACGAAAGGCTGATTCATTGTGTCTGTTGTGCAAAAGAAAATCAGATCCACCGGCACTCTCCTAGCTCCGTACATAACAGCCAAAGTCCAAGGAAATGTGTGAGGGCTTCTGAATCAAAGTTGTTGTGAAACTGTCAGTGATTAAGCCTTGAGGCTTCCGTCATCCAACACATTCTTCAGACCGACCAAAAGAAAATATATCACAAATCAACGTACTGTACAATGAATGAGGGGTGTAGATGGTGAGACTGAATTTAAAAGGGAGTCTTGAAAAATAATGGCCAAGAATGAAGTTCATAAGAAGGGCTGAACCAGGATCCAGAACTGTGGATGAAACTTAAAAGGAGAAGCTTTAGTCCGGTCTGCAAAAATTAAAAGTCAGCAGCTACAAACTCTGTAGCTGGTGAAGTTTAAAAGGACATTTACCTGTCCAGGGATCTAGCGCCTGTGCTTACCCAAACTGTTCTTCACCGGTCTTTGGGACCATGGGGGCCGGCATGTTAACTGTGGGCAACCGGCTGTGACTCCTTGCGGCATTGTGAATGGTGCTGTAGCCTTGTGGGACCTGTGACATGTCCTAGAAGAATACAGGCGCGCGTGATGTGGGGTCGGTATGAGGGGTTCAAATTCCGGTGGAATCACCACGGCGATACAACTGAAAGTGGTACCTGTCAAAATCAGGTACCTGGGTATTATACCCCGTCAAGGCTACATGTTTTGTACCCACAAACATCCCCCTTATGTTTTCGGGGCTGCGACCTTACCGGTACTTTGGTACAGGGTGGATAAAAATCAATGATTTTTCTTTTAAAAAATCAGATTGTTTTGATTTAAATCAGATTTTTTTGATTTAGATCAGATTTTTTTGATTTAAATCGGATTTTTTTGATTTAAATCGGATTTTTTTGATTTAAATCGGATTTTTTTGATTTAAATCGGATTTTTTTGATTTAAATCGGATTTTTTTAAAATAAATTGCTTTTTGAGGAAAATATATTACCATCCAAAGTTTACTCCATCATGAAATAAAGATTAGTTTTTTAATTATGTAGAATAAGGCTGTATACGTTTATTTTTTTGGTAAATAAATTCCATGAATCCATTCACAATGTCATGCTCTTCCAGAGGTTTTTGTAAGATTATTGGGCAGTTTCTCTGCCTACAAGATATTATCACAGATGATTGGTTTACTTTTGCAGTTCTCAAAACTGAATTTGACTCAGCGGAGATCACATGCTTCTTCTTCACAGCAAAAATGTTATAACATGAACAGAGTTAAGAAAAAGACCTTCATCCTAACTTCTACAAACCTATGAATACAGAATCAACCCCTTCAGTGCTAAGTTTCAAGAAGTTCAGTGAATAGAATAGAAACAATATTTTTCTGATTGTTTGGAGTGGAATAGATCTGCACAAGAAGAAAGTGAAACTAAATGTGAGGAGGAAGGGGCCGACAGTCTACGTTTCCTAAAATATATATATTTTGTTTAGCCAAATTAGTTAACAAACATGGATGTTTAAGCCAATCACATATGCTGGAATGTTATTGTTTCAGTTGAATAAATCTATTTAAATTGTTATTATTAAGGTAATGATTATTTTTCTCCTTCCTAAGTACAACAGAAAAGTTGTCCAAATATGAATGATTAACCTATTAAACTGGGGATAAAAAAACTAATATGAAAAGTTGTTATTCTAAAAATCTTCATCTACTTGTATATTAAAGTTATACCAGCAAGAATTAGTCTTTATGTAGAAAACTAGGATTTAAATCAAGCCTTACTGACTAGTGATTTAAATCGGGATTTAAATCCGTTTGATTTAAATCAAATCCACCCTGGTCCCTGTCTTCGAGAATCTTACAATCTAAGTTTACTAACCGCTCCATTTCCACCACCCCCCTCTGCCAATCCCTCCACTGGCTTCCGATTGCCCAACAGATAAAATTCAAAAATGCTAACACTAACATACAAAGCTGTCCACCATACTGCCCCAAATTACATCACCGACCTGATATCCAAATACCACCCAAACCGTACCCTCCTCTCCTCACAAGACCTCCTACTCTCTAGTTCTCTGGTCTCCTCCTCCCACGGCAGTCTCCAGGGCTTCCCCCATCCTCTGGAACTCCCTACCCCAATCCATCAGACTATCACCTACTCTCCTCTCCTTCAGGCGCACCGTGAAAACCCACCTCTTCAGGGAAGCCTACCCCGCCCTCAGGTAGTTGCCGATCTCCTCCACTCTTCCTTCCACTCCATCCCCCTCAGCTATTCCTCCTGTACCACTATCCCCTCCCTCCTAGATTGTAAGCTCCAAGGAGCAGGGCTCTCGAACCCCTCGTGTATCACATTGTATTGTTATTGTACTGTCTCGTGTATTGTCTCCCATTGTAATGTACAGCACTGAGCAAACTGTTGGCGCTTTATAAATACTGTATAATAATAATAATACTGTCCCTAACTTACATTCATACATAGAGATACTAGGGTGAATTTAGACAATTAACCTACCAGCATGTCTATGGAGTGTGGGAAGAAATCGGAGTACTCAGAGGAAACCCACGTAGGCACAGGGAGAACATACAAACGCCATGCAGGTAGTGCCGTGGTTGGGATTTGAACCGATGATCCTAGTATTGCCAAGTGGAAGTGATAACCACTGTATATATAGAAATTTCATGAAAAACAGCAACATTTTTCAAATCCATTCCTACCAACGAATAGACGAAACAAATGTTGAAGATACGAAACATAACGAAGGTTCAACATAACGAATATGACAAAATTTCATTCTTCAATGAATGAATGCACCAAAAACTAAAATTTCCGGTGTGCACGTCTACTCTAGTGGGCTTTCAGCTATAGAAAAACATGACATGCTTCCACATACATTCACCAATGAGCTCAAAATAGATCTCGAGGCGTGTGTTTTGACAACCATTTGCCTGAGATCCTCCTTCAGAGTCCTCCTTCATTTTGGTCAAGAACATCTACAACCTTATGAAGTGCTTTAGTGGTATCAAAGGGGAAAAATAGCCCAAACCTCCGGGACAGAATCACTCTGGTCATGAAGGCACCAAATGACCTCAATTGTGAAGGAGTTTAATTGTGTAGTCAGTGAAAGGCGAAGCAGTCACGTTTCCCGTTGTTTCCGCTATGTGTACCTGTAGATCCAGTTCCAGGAACAAGGACTGAGATTCCAGGATTATGCGGCATCATGTGACACTGGAGGAATGTCAGAAGGAAGACTTCCACGGAATGTCAGCTGTACGCTCCTAATGCAAAACAACATTCCCTGTATACTGTACAAGGGTGGCTTTCACTCTCTCTTCCGCAGAAATTGCAGTTGAGGGACTGGGAATAGAAGAGTGAGCCAAACAGGAGAGATTACTGGACAGGAAAGTGCTAAATATAATCTGTCCGGTGTAAAAAGTCCTGGGTGTCTGTGTACTGACGATTCACAATCCTGGAGTATAAGTCATGAATAAGTGCTACCCAGGGGCGTATTTACCACAAGGCATTTGCCTAGGGCGGCACTTTTCAGGGGGGCAGCACTACCCCCCTGGAAGAAGGGATGGAAAAAGGGACACACATGGCATGGGGACTAGGTGGGATCCGAGAGAGGCTATGGGCTATGATTGGACATCACTGACTGAAATTAGCTGCCAAATTCCTGCTGTGTCCAATCACAGAACAGGTTGGCAGGGGAGGGGGGCCTGGAAGAAAGACTGCAATACACAGGTACATCACCTTGCCTGGAGCTGCCACCCGCTCACAGTACAACTACTGTAGGGAGACAGCCAGGGTGGATAAAAATCAATGATTTTTAAAAAAAAAAATTAAAAAAAATCAGATTTTTTTTATTTAAATCAGATTTTTTTGATTTAAATCAGATTTTTTGGAATAAAATGCTTTTTGAGGAAAATATATTACCATCCAAAGGTTATTCCATCATGAAATAAAGATTAGTTTTTTTAATTATGTAGAATAAGGCTGTATGTGTTTCATTTTTTTGGTAAATAAATTCCATGAATCCATTCACAATGTCATGCTCTTCCAGAGGTTTTTGTAAGATTATTGGGCAGTTTCTCTGCCTACAAGATATTATCACAGATGCTTGGTTTACTTTTGCAGTTCTCAAAACTGAATTTGACTCAGCGGAGATCACATGCCTCTTCTTCACAGCAAAAATGTTATAACATGAACAGAGTTAAGAAAAAGACCTTCATCCTAACTTCTAC
The DNA here is from genome assembly GCF_062004578.1 of Staurois parvus. Taxonomy (NCBI): domain Eukaryota; kingdom Metazoa; phylum Chordata; class Amphibia; order Anura; family Ranidae; genus Staurois; species Staurois parvus. The sequence goes on along the minus strand of NW_028318623.1, from coordinate 8,634,512 downwards.
AAACCTATGAATACAGAATCAACCCCTTCAGTGCTAAGTTTCAAGAAGTTCAGTGAATAGAATAGAAACAATATTTTTCTGATTGTTTGGAGTGGAATAGATCTGCACAAGAAGAAAGTGAAACTAAGTGTGAGGGGGAGGGGCTGACAGTCTAAGTTTCTTCAAATATATAGATTTTGTTTAGCCAAATTAGTTAACAAACATGGATGTTTAAGCAAATCACATCTGCTGGAATGTTATTATTTCAGATGAATAAATCTATTTAAATTGTTATTATTAAGGTAAGGATTATTTTTCTCCTTCCTAAGTACAACAGAAAAGTTGTCCAAATATGAATGATTAACCTATTAAACTGGGGATAAAAAAACTAATATGAAAAGTTGTTATTCTAAAAATCTTCATCTACTTGTATATTAAAGTTATACCAGCAAGAATTAGTCTTTATGTAGAAAACTAGGATTTAAATCAAGCCTTACTGACTAGTGATTTAAATCAAATCCACCCTGGAGACAGCAAAAGGTTAATCACGTCACAAGGAGCCAGATAGGGATAAACACCTGACAAAGGATATAACCCTTCACTAATAATAATAATAAAAAAAGAAGAAGCTATATATACACTTTATTAGATTTCAGGAAGAGATTCCAAACTTTCTAAACAAAGGGCCAGTTTACTGTCCTTCAGACCTTAGTGGCCGGACTGTGGCCAGTGGGAGTAGCAAATGCCCCAATGTTAGAGGGAAGGGACAATGTCTCAGGTTTGGTGGTCAGTGGGATTAAAAAAAAATTACATAGTGCCTGTGCCTGGTAGGTGGAGGAATTGTGCCCCATCTCCTAGATTGTAAGGAGCAGGGCCCTCCTAACCCTCTTGTATTGAACTGTATTGTTGCTGTATTGTCTCCCGTTATATTGTAAAGCCCTGAGCAAACTGTTGGCGCTATATAAATCCTGTATAATAATAATCATTGGGATTAGAGGGGGGAATAGGGCCCTCATTGTTGGTGTCAGTGAGAGGAATAGTGGCTTATCGTTGGTGTCAGTAGAAGGAATAGTGCTCCATCGATGGTGTCACTGGAAGGAATGGTGCCCCATCACTGGTGGCAGGGGGAAACCTAGTGCCCCATCACTGGTGGCAGGGGGAAACCTAGTGCCCCATCACTGGTGTCAGTGGGAAACCTAGTGCCCCATCACTGGTGTCAGTGGGAAACCTAGTGCCCCATCACTGGTGTCAGTGGGAAACCTAGTGCCCCATCACTGGTGTCAGTGGGAAACCTAGTGCCCCATCACTGGTGTCAGTGGGAAACCTAGTGACCCATCACTGGTGTCAGTGGGAAACCTAGTGACCCATCACTGGTGTCAGTGGGAAACCTAGTGACCCATCACTGGTGTCAGTGGGAAACCTAGTGACCCATCACTGGTGTCAGTGGGAAACCTAGTGACCCATCACTGGTGTCAGTGGGAAACCTAGTGCCCCATCACTGGTGTCAGTGGGAAACCTAGTGCCCCATCACTGGTGTCAGTGGGAAACCTAGTGCCCCATCACTGGTGTCAGTGGGAAACCTAGTGCCCCATCACTGGTGTCAGTGGGAAACCTAGTGCCCCATCACTGGTGTCAGTGGGAAACCTAGTGCCCCATCACTGGTGTCAGTGGGAAACCTAGTGCCCCATCACTGGTGTCAGTGGGAAACCTAGTGCCCCATCACTGGTGTCAGTGGGAAACCTAGTGCCCCATCACTGGTGTCAGTGGGAAACCTAGTGCCCCATCACCGGTGTCAGTGGGAAACCTAGTGACCCATCACCGGTGTCAGTGGGAAACCTAGTGACCCATCACCGGTGTCAGTGGGAAACCTAGTGACCCATCACCGGTGTCAGTGGGAAACCTAGTGACCCATCACCGGTGTCAGTGTGAAACCTAGTGACCCATCACTGGTGTCAGTGGGAAACCTAGTGACCCATCACTGGTGTCAGTGGAAGGAATAGTGCCCCGAGGGCCGGATAAAGGCAAGCAAAGGGCCACATTTTCCAGCGGGCCACAGTTTGGAGATCACTGAATTATAGCCATCATATCATTCACCACCATTAGGTTAGCGCCATCTAGAGGACATATCAGTAGCGCAGGTCTCGAAGCCCGGCTCCCAGCTATTATCCTGATCCATAGGCAATCCTGCTGATCATTATCCACCTCGCAGGCAAACAACTCATAAGCCGTCTAATCTGTTTACATACATAGCCATCACGGAATAACTAATATGTCATCCATGAATGTAAATGCCCCAGATCAGGTCAGCAAGGCAATCAAAGTTAACTGTTTATGGCTCGTTCACACCATGCACGTTGAGCTGTTATGTCCTGCTAGACTGATGAAGGCTAAAACATTCCACATTCACACCACATACAGTATGGGTGCCGGATTGCACTGAGTAGGAATGCAGAGTGTCTCCATTTATTTTCCATGCCGGCCATTGTACGACATCACAATAATGTTACAAAAATAATATCAATGCATCATTTTGCCCCTACACAACGCACACCAGCGGGGACACATTGTACACAACGCACACCAGCGGGGACACATTGTACACAACGCACACCAGCGGGGACACATTGTACACAACGCACACCAGCGGGGACACATTGTACACAACGCACACCAGCGGGGACACATTGTACACAACGCACACCAGCGGGGACACATTGTACACAACGCACACCAGCGGGGACACATTGTACACAACGCACACCAGCGGGGACACATTGTACACAACGCACACCAGCGGGGACACATTGTACATAATGCGCTCTAGCTGGTATGGATGGGCCCTTAATGTGACGATCAATGCCGCAAAAGGCTCCTTCACCTGTAGCGCACTTCCTGAGGGCATTAACAAAGTTCGATATAGTATTTTTTATTTCTTTATCTCACACTACAAACATATTTTAAGCAGAATTCAGTGTGTAAAATTTTGACTTCACAGCAACATTGATGGGGAAAAATAAATGCATAAAAATGTCATTCCTGGGTCCCCCTGCAGTACTCACTGGTGTCTCCCACTGACCCCAGTATGATGGCTGTATCATGTAGTGATGGGGATGTTGGTAGGAGCTACCAAGGGCAGTGGCACTGAGGAGGCTCCTATACGGGGTAGTGGAACTGCGGGGGCTCCTACCATGGGCAGTGGCACTGCAAGGGCTCCTACCAAGGGCAGTGGCACTGAGGAGGCTCCTATACGGGGTAGTGCAACTGCGGGGGCTCCTACCATGGGCAGTGGCACTGCAAGGGCTCCTACCATGGGCAGTGGCACTGCAAGGGCTCCTATATGGGCAGTGGCATTGAGGGGGCTCCTGCCAGGGGCAGTGGCACTGCCGAGGCTCCTATATGGGGCAGTGGCACTGCAGGGTCTCCTACCAGGGGCAGTGGCACTGCGGGAAGCTCCTACCAGGGGCAGTGGCACTGCGGGAGGCTCCTACCAGGGGCAGTGGCACTGTGGATGGGCTCCTACCAGGAGTAGTGGAACTGCGGGGGGCTCATGCTAGGGGCAGTGGCACTGTGGATGGGCTCCTACCAGGGGCAGTGGCACTGCGGGGGGCTCATACTAGGGGCAGCAATAAACCCCTTCCTCAACAGGAGATCTCCCCAGCAACAATAGATCCACCAGTAGCCAGCAACAATAGACCCTCCAGCACACCCCCAGCACCCCTTACCAGTAAATACATTCAGTACTGGAGGTGCTGAGACTGCATTCCCAGTGAAATATGCTCTGGGTATGACACAAAAAAAGTGGAGAAACAAAGTCAAATCCGACACATGAGATGTGGTGCATTACCTGACAGAAATGCAGGGGTACCAGAATTTTTGGCCATGACTTTTTAAAAACACTACACAAATATATATATACACACACATATACATACATATACATACATATACATACACACACAATATATACAGTGGGGATCGAAAGTTTGGGCACCCCAGCTAAAAATTTGTATTAATGTGCATAAAGAAGCCAAGGAAAGATGGAAAAATCTCCAAAAGGCATCAAATTACAGATCAGACATTCTTATAATATGTCAACAAAAGTTAGATTTTATTCCATCATTTACACTTTCAAAATAACAGAAAACAAAAAAAATGGCGTCTGCAAAAGTTTGGGCACCCTGCAGAGTTAATATCTTGTACTGCCCCCTTTGGCAAGTATCACAGCTTGTAAACGCTTTTTGTAGCCAGCCAAGAGTCTTTCAATTCTTGTTTGAGGTATCTTTGCCCATTCTTCCTTACAAAAGTCTTCCAGTTCTTTGAGATTTCTGGGCTGTCTGTCACGCACTGCTCTTTTAAGGTCTATCTATAGATTTTCAATTATGTTGAGATCAGGAGATTGTGAAGGCCATGGCAAAACCTTCAGTTTACGCCTCTTGATGTAATCCCCCGTGGATTTTGAGGTGTGTTTAGGATCATTATCCATTTGTAGAAGCCATCCTCTCTTTAACTTCAGCTTTTTCACAGATGGCATCAAGTTACCATCCAAAATTTGCTGAAATTTTATTGAATCCATTTTTCCTTCTACTCGTGAGATGTTCCCTGTGCCACTGGCTGCAACACAACCCCAAAGCATGACTGATCCAACCCCATGCTTAACAGTTGGACAGAGGTTCTTTTCATTAAATTCTGTGCCCCTGTACCGACAGAGGTGGGAGGAGGATAGTGGTACCACTTTTTCGGATGAGGATTGGGATTCCATGGTAGACAATATCTGTAAAAGCTCTCGATCTCTTTCGGTTCGTGAAACGGCCCTTAAGGTTTTAACTAGATGGTATTATACCCCATCAAGACTACATAGATTGTACCCACAAACGTCCCCTCTATGTTTTCGAGGCTGTGGTTTTACAGGCACTTTGGTGCATATATTTTGGGATTGCCCGTCCATATCTTTGATTTGGCGCAGGATATCCGAGGTGGCCACCTCACTGGCGGGTACCCCAGTATGCTTATCTATTCAGACTTGCCTATTGGGGGCTCATATCCCAGGGGTCCCTGATGCCATTATGAGATTGATATATACTATTTGTATTGCCACTTTATGGTCTATTGCCTTACACTGGAGATCCAATGCTGTACCTTTGGCCTCCATCCTACACAGAATTGATGCTGTAATGCTCATGGAACGCATTCATTATACTTTGCTGGATAAGATGCACTTATTTGATAAAAAATGGGAGTCATGGAGGGATTATAGACATTTATTGCATGATTGATAACGTTTTCAGTGAACAATGACTGACAGATGCTGTTGACAGACTTATTATTCAATTTCTCTTATCATTAACGTATTTCATGTACTTGCAATCTACTTTTCTTCTGTTTCTTCTCTTCATTATTATGATATCTTTTTCTGAATTGTACTTTTCCAAAGTGCCTTGTTTTTGCTGTTAATATTTGAAAATGTGCTGTTATTCTATTGTCTACTTATACTCAATAAAATCGTTTGTAAACAAAAAAAAATTCTGTGCCCCTTCTTCTCCAAACGTACCTTTGCTCATTCCGGCCAAAAAGTTCAATTTTAACCTCATCGGTCCACAGAACTTGTTTCCAAAATGCATCAGGCTTGTCTATATGTTCATTTGCAAAGTTCAAACGATGATTTTTGTGGTGAGGACGTAGAAGAGGTTTTCTTCTGATGACTCTTCCATGAAGACCATATTTGTACAAGTATTTCTTTATAGTGGAATAGTGTACCACAACTCCAGTGTCTGCCAGATCTTTCTGGAGGGATCGTGCAGTCAAACATGGGTTTTGAATTGTTTTTCTCACAATCCTGCGAGCTGTTCTGTCTGATATTTTTCTTGGTCTTCCAGATCTTGCTTTAACTTCCACTGTTCCTGATGACTGCCATTTCTTAATTACATTCCGAACAGAGGATATTGACATCTGAAAATGCTTTGCTATCTTCTTATAGCCTTCTCCAGCTTTGTGAGCGTAAACTATTTTCAGTTTCAGTTTTCTAGACAACTGCTTAGAAGAACCCATGGTGCTGATTGTTGGGGCAAGGTCAGATGAGTCTGGGCATTTAAAACCTTTGAGCTTGACATCACCTGGTCTTCCCAGACGATGATTGAGAACAATCCATGACACTGGTAGGTCTCAGCTTTGCAAAGGGGGCAGTGCATGCTATAAATTCTGCAGGGTGCCCAAACTTTTGCAGACGTCATTTTTTTGTTTTCTGTTATTTTGAAAGTGTAAATGATGGAAATAAAATCTAACTTTTGTTGACATATTATAAGAATGTCTAATCTGTAATTTGATGCCTTTTGGAGATTTTTCCATCTTTCCTTGGCTTCTTTATGCACATTAATACAAATTTTTAGCTGGGGTGCCCAAACTTTCGATCCCCACTGTACATATATATATATATATATATAAATAAACAAACACACACACATATAAACACACACACACACACACACACACACACACACACACACACACACACACAGATACATATATATATACACATACATACACACACACATATATATCTCATTACACTGTAGGAATTCATGTGAATCTTCATTGACATTAATTCTCAGGTAGCCGCAGGCACTGGAAATGATAATTTTCTAAAAAAAATTAAATGAACAACGACAAGAAGCAACATGCCAGAGATATTTTTGCACCTGAATTCTTACAATTTACAATGATGTTTCCTGTACAAACCTTGCAACACTGAATCATTCAAGGAAGGAACATTTGGGGAATGGCCAAAAACAACAGCACAGACATTATTTGTAACCTGCACTAACAGCCAAATGTTGAAGTAACCGTCCAATATTGCTTACTAGTGTCTAAAAGCACTCCAGCCAAACCTATTTCGTCATTTAACATTATCATGTTATTGCCCATTACAATCTATTTTTTTTTTGTCCCCATGTTGTAATTTGGGCATTATTGCCTTTACTTGGTGTGTTTTTTACATGCTACTACTACTACTAATTGCTATTACAGCCGGCTGGAAGAGCTCATAGATACTCCTAATGCAGGCAGAGAAGAGAGACAGCAGCGCCACTCTAAGTGTAGATGGTTACAATCAGGCAGATTTGATGGTAAAATTGCACTCACATAGGTAGGTAACAGGTAGGCATGTCAAGTGATGGAGGTCCAGTGGGAGCGTCAGGTCTTTTGGCCACGTTCTGGGTGTTTTCCCGCAGCTCTGATGGTGTCCAGGGCTCGGGGAGTAGCATAGGGGCGCAGGGAAGCTCACAGGGATGTCACCGCATGGACTGAGTTTCCAAGACGGCGCGCGTTTGGAGCATGCTCACCGATTTGGCCTGACGAAGGAGTGAGCACGTTCCGAACGCGCGCCATCTTGGAAACGCAGTCCATGCGGTGACATCATCCCTGTGAGCCTCCCTGCACCCCTCTGCAACTCCCCGAGCCCTGGACACCATCAGAGCTGCGGGAAACACCCAAAGGACCTGATGCTCCCACTGGACCTCCATCACTTGACCTGCCTACTTGTTACCTACCTATATGAGTGCAATTTTACCATGAAATCTGCCTGATTTTAACCGTCTACACTTAGAGTGGCGCTGCCGTCTCTCTTCTCTATGTCTACAAATAAAGATTGACATTTGTCTTTTAAGATATTGTGATTTTATATATACGTTTTCTGCCGCAAAAGTCCCAGGGGGATCTTTTGTTATTGCTCTCTATTTTTTTGTTTTCGTTGCTTTGCCATGAGGAGCACCTTCACCTGTAACAAGGCCATGTTTCAACTTCATGACCCGGCCATTTACATAATCCTATAATTACCTGAACTTCAGAGGAAAATCAGTTAACGGCAATCAGTGCCACCAAATGACACACAGAAGTTTGCAGCCATGAAATAGCCGGATGTAGGACTGAGCAGGATGTGGTCGTGGTTTGTCAATGCGTTATGCATACATTCTGCTATGTAGACACAGGAGGGCGGCCGTACCTGATAAACAAGCAGCAATTTATTATTAACGTCTTCATGTTAGAATGGTGTCACTCCTCCACATAACAGACTCTGATGCCTGTGACAAATTCAAGTAATTGTTTGAAACAGGTACATGTAAATATCACATGGTGGGGAGGAGAATGGACACGTGTTCAGCCCTGGTCTTGGTTGCTGTGAGGCTGTTGGCTGCACAATGTCATTGGTTAGATGACAGCTAAGATGCTGGCGGTTGTACATACAATGATGGATCCCCGCAACAATTCAGCTTCCAGTCAGGAGATTGTCACCATTGACATATTTGGGTAATTACATGAACACAGGGCTCGACAAATCCCAGGCCCCAGGTCGCCATGGCAACTAGAAACTGCATCCTGGCACCTGGGTTCACACACTGCCTCCCATAGGCTTCGATGCGAGACCGTGCCCCATAGACTTCGATGCGAGACCGTGCCCCATAGACTTCGATGCGAGACCGTGCCCCATAGACTTTGATGTGAGACCGGTGGGTCCCGGAGAAGTCAGGAAGTCTACGGCGGCTCCTGTAAAAGTCAGGAAGTTTAAGGCGGCTCCTGTAAAAGTCAGGAAGTTTAAGGCGGCTCCTGTAAAAGTCAGGATGTTTAAGGCGGCTCCTGTAAAAGTCAGGATGTTTAAGGCGGCTCCTGTAAAAGTCAGGAAGTTTAAGGCGGCTCCTGTAAAAGTCAGGAAGTTTAAGGCGGCTCCTGTAAAAGTCAGGAAGTTTGAGGCGGCTCCTGTAAAAGTCAGGAAGTTTAAGGTGGCTCCTGTAAAAGTCGGGAAGTCTACGGTGGCTCCTGTAAAAGTCGGGAAGTCTACGGTGGCTCCTGTAAAAGTCGGGAAGTCTACGGTGGCTCCTGTAAAAGTCGGGAAGTCTACGGTGGCTCCTGTAAAAGTCGGGAAGTCTACGGTGGCTCCTGTAAAAGTCGGGAAGTCTACGGTGGCTCCTGTAAAAGTCGGGAAGTTTACAGTGGCTCCTGTAAAAGTCGGGAAGTCTACGGTGGCTCCTGTAAAAGTCGGGAAGCCTACGGTGGGTCCCGGAGAAGTCGGGAAGTCTACGGTGGGTCCCGGAGAAGTCGGGAAGCCTACGGTGGGTCCCGGAGAAGTCAGGAAGCCTACGGTGGATCCCAGAGAAATCAGGAAGCCTACAGTGGGTCCCGGAGAAGTAAGAAAACCTATGGTGGGTTCCAGAGAATTTAGGGATGCCTACGGTGGGTCCCGGAGAAGTCGGGAAGCCTACGGTGGATCCCGGAGAAATCGGGAAGCCTACAGTGGGTCCCGGAGAAGTAGGAAAACCTATGGTGGGTTCCAGAGAATTTAGGGAAGCCTACGGTGGGTTCCAGAGAATTTAGGGATGCCTACGGTGGGTCCCGGAGAAGTCGGGAAGCCTATGGTTCCAGAGAAATCGGGAAGCCTACAGTGGGTCCCGGAGAAGTCGGGAAGCCTACAGTGGGTCCCAGAGAAGTCGGGAAGCCTACGGAGGGTCCCGGAGAAGTCGGGAAGCCTACGGTGGGTCCCGTAGAAGTCGGGAAGCCTACGGTGGGTATTGGAAAAGTCAAGAACTATATGGTGGGTTCCAAAGAATTTGGGAGTCCTTATGATGAGCTGCAAAGAGGTCAGGACACGCTTGGTGGGTCTCAGAAAAGTCAGGAAGCCTCGCTGAGTCCTGGAGAAGTCAGAAAGCCTATGACAGGTCCCAGACAAGTGAACCTTGCTCTGATCTCTCTCAGATTTCAGGGACACATCTGTCCATCTATTGGCATCCTCAGCAGATTGTACACAGACCTAGACCTCATCACCTGAACATCCACAGCTCCCTGTTAGGACTGTATACCAGGACTCACTATGTATCAGGCACAGCCGACATCATAACACAGACCCATCGCCCTGTCACCCATAGCAACATACAGGACACAGACCCCTCCCCCTATCACCCATAGCAACATACAGAACACACAGACCCATCGCCCTGTCACTAATAGCAACATACAGGACACACAGACCCCCTCCCCCTGTCACCCAGGACACACAGACCCCTCCCCTTGTCACCTATAGTAACATACAGGACACACAGACTCCCTCCCCTTGTCGCCCAGACCCCTCCCCCTGTCACCCATAGCAACATACAGGACACACAGACCCCTCCCCCTGTCACCCATAGCAACATACAGGATACACAGCCTTCTCCCCCGCCCCCCATGACAACGTACATCCCGTCATAATAAACACCGACCTGCATATTGCTCGGTACCGGCTCCTTCCTCCCCCTCCCCGCCCGGCGCCATGTTGCAGAGCCCTCATCGGGCTTGACAGCAGGACACGCCCTGCCGGTAGGTCACCTGACCTGGCCCCGCCCAGCCGCGGCGGGGACACCCTGTGAGGGACTGCAGGCTGGCAGAGCTCCCAGATGGTGAGAGATGGGGTCAGGCTGCCACCTAATGGTAGAAACAGAGTACAGCAGTTAGCGTGTGGAATTGATTGTCCTGTGAAAACAATATGAATGAAAATGAGGAAAATGTCTCCATATTTCCTGTATTGCTGACCTGTCTCCTGTCTCACTCCCGGAACACATTCATGCATTCTAAAAGCTTTCAATAAATGAGAAATGTTATTAAAAAAAATCCTGTGTTGTTTCATTGACTTTCAGGGGAGATATTTTTATGGCAGCGAATGACAGATTTGCCTCCTCTTTTGCAGGTGTTGGTTATTATATCGATTGTGATTGTCACCGTCTGGAACACAAATTCACCTTCTGGCGATCAAATTCTCCAGCGTTACCAAACAAGCGTAGTTCAGCCCCTTGGGGTCACTAGTAGTGTGCACAGCGGCCTGACAGACCCAATGACAGCCCCAAATCTGCGCAGACTGCACGCCAAAAGGGTTTAACAGGGAAAATAATGTCCCTTATAGGGGTAATAATGAGGTAAATAATGTCCCTTATACTGGTATTAATGAGGTAAATAATGTCCCTTATATGGGTAATAATGAGGTAAGTAATGTCCCTTATATGGGTAATAATGAGGTAAATAATGTCCCTTATAAGGGTAATAATGAGGTAAGTAATGTCCCTTATATGGGTAATAATGAGGTAAATAATGTCCCTTATAAGGGTAATAATGAGGTAAATAATGTCCCTTATACGGGTAATGGGTAAATAATGTCCCTTATACTGGTAATAATGGGGTAAATAATGTCCCTTATACTGGTAATAATGGGATAAATAATGTCCCTTATATTGGTGATAATGGGGTAAATAATGTCCCTTATACTGGTAATAATGGGGTAAATAATGTCCCTTATATTGGTGATAATGGGGTAAATAATGTCCCTTTTATTGGTGATAATGGGGTAAATAATGTCCCTTATATGGGTAATAATGAGGTAAGTAATGTCCCTTATATGGGTAATAATGGGGTAAATAATGTCCCTTATATGGGTAATAATGAGGTAAATAATGTCCCTTATATGGGTAATAATGAGGTAAATAATGTCCCTTATACGGGTAATGGGTAAATAATGTCCCTTATACTGGTAATAATGGGGTAAATAATGTCCCTTATACTGGTAATAATGGGATAAATAATGTCCCTTATATTGGTGATAATGGGGTAAATAATGTCCCTTATACTGGTAATAATGGGGTAAATAATGTCCCTTATATTGGTGATAATGGGGTAAATAATGTCCCTTTTATTGGTGATAATGGGGTAAATAATGTCCCTTATATGGGTAATAATGAGGTAAGTAATGTCCCTTATATGGGTAATAATGGGGTAAATAATGTCCCATATATGGGTAATAATGAGGTAAATAATGTCCCTTATATGGGTAATAATGAGGTAAATAATGTCCTTTATATGGGTAATAATGAGGTAAGTAATGTCCCTTATACTGGTAATAATGGGGTAAATAATGTCCCTTATACTGGTAATAATGGGGTAAATAATGTCCCTTATACTGGTCATAATGAGGTAAATAATGTCCCTTATACTGGTAATAATGGGGTAAATAATGTCTTATATACTGGTAATAATGACGTAAATAATGTCCCTTATACGGGTAATAATGAGGTAAATAATGTCCCTTATACTGGTAATAATGAGGTAAATAATGTCCCTTATACGGGTAATAATGAGGTAAATAATGTCCCTTATACTGGTAATAATGAGGTAAATAATGTCTTATATACTGGTAATAATGAGGTAAATAATGTCCCTTATACGGGTAATAATGAGGTAAGTAATGTCCCTTATACGGGTAATAATGAGGTAAGTAATGTCCCTTATACGGGTAATAATGAGGTAAATAATGTCCCTTATACTGGTAATAATGGGGTAAATAATGTCCTATATACTGGTAATAATGGGGTAAATTATTTCCCTTATATTGGTGATAATGGGGTAAATAATGTCCCTTATACTGGTTATAATGGGGTAAATAATGTCCCTTATACTGGTAATAATGGGGTAAATAATGCCCCTTATACTGGTAATAATGAGGTAAATAATGTCCCTTATACTGGTAATAATGGGGTAAATAATGTCCTATATACTGGTAATAATGGGGTAAATTATTTCCCTTATATTGGTGATAATGGGGTAAATAATGTCCCTTATACTGGTTATAATGGGGTAAATAATGTCCCTTATACTGGTAATAATGGGGTAAATAATGCCCCTTATACTGGTAATAATGAGGTAAATAATGTCCCTTATACTGGTAATAATGGGGTAAATAATGTCCTATATACTGGTAATAATGGGGTAAATTATTTCCCTTATATTGGTGATAATGGGGTAAATAATGTCCCTTATACTGGTTATAATGGGGTAAATAATGTCCCTTATACTGGTAATAATGGGGTAAATAATGTCCCTTATACGGGTAATAATGAGGTAAAAAATGCCCTTTATACTGGTGATAATGGGGTAAATAATGTCACTTATAATGGGATAAATAATGTCCTACATATGGGTAAAATGGGGTAAGTAATGTCCCTTATACTGCTTATAATGGGGTAAATAATGCCCTATATGCTGGTGATAATGGGGTAAATGATATCCCTTATGCAGGTGATAATGGGGTAAATAGTGTTCCTAATATTGGTGATAATGGGGTAAGTAATGTCCTATATATGTGTAACAATGGCGTAAATAATGTCCCTTTTACTGGTTATAATGGGGTAAATAATATTCTATGTACGGGTAGTAATGGGGTAAACAATGTTCCTTATAATGGGGTAAGTAATGTCTCTTATACTGGTGATAATGGGGTAAATAATGTCTTACATACTGGTGATAATTGGTAAATAATGTCCCTTATATTGGTGATAATGGGGTAAATAATGTCCCTTATACTGGTTATAATGGGGTAAATAATGTTCCTTATACTGGTTACAATGGGGTAAATAATGTCCTACATATAGGTAAAATGGGGTAAATAATGTCCCTTATACTGGTTATAATGGGGTAAATAATATCCCTTATACTGGTTACAATGGGTTACATAATGTCCCTTATACTGGTTATAATGGGGTAAATAATGTCCTATATTCGGGTAATAATGGGGTAAATATTGCCCCTTATAATGGAGTAACTAATGTCCATTATACTGGTTATAATGGGGTAAATAATGTCCCTTATATTGGTTATAATGGGATAAATAATGTCCTATATACGGGTGATAATGGAATAAATAATTCCCTACTGTATATACTGGTGATAATGGGGTAAATAATGTCCATTATAAAGGGTTTAAATAATGTCCTACATATGGGTAAAATGGGGATGATCCAGGTCCTTTACTCTTCCCATGGAAAAGGATAAAAAGATGGTCCGACCTACGGAAAGATGCTGTGACCTGTAAGTATAGCCGTAAGGTCTCACCTATGTCCAGGGGGTGAACATCATCGACTCCAGAGGCTCTGAATGTTGGCAGGACAATCTCTTGGTTCTCATGGAAGACCGAGGTCACTTTAGGATTAGAACCTAGCATAGGGATGAGAACCACTTGATCTGGGAAGAATGTCAAAAATGGTTCTTTACAGCCAAGGTTCCTGATTCCAGAGACTCTTTTTGCCGATGTAACTGCCACCAGAAAGGCCACCTTGATGGAGAGCTCCCTCACTATGGGTTGCCCAGCTGATTCTGAAACATCACCAGAGAAGAAGTCGAGGACAAGCGGAAGGTCCCATTTTGGGAACCTCTGTTTCCTCTGGGGCCTCAACCTTATTGCCCCTTTGAAGAATTGCCGAACCAGAGAGTGGTCAGCCCGTGATACTCCAGTGAAGGCCAAGATGGCTGAAACTTGAACCTTGAGGGTGCTGACCAACAGGGGCAGGTCCAGGCCTGACTGCAGGAATCCCAGGACATTCTGAACCCTCGGATCACTAAAGGATCCGCCCTTGGTCGAGATATAGTCAACGAACTTAGACCAGACTCTTCCATAGATTCTGTTGGTACTTGGTCTTCTGGCATTCATCAGGGTAGTGATGACTTCAGCAGGACAGCCTAAGGCCTCCAACCTCCCCCTCTCAAGAACCAGACCATTAGATGAAGCCGGGCTGGGCAAGGGTGAAGAATGGCCCCCTGCAACAGCAGGTCTGGCTTGAGAGGGAGAGGAACTGGATCACGAAAGCTGAGCTACGCCAGTAAGGAAAACCATGGTCTGTTCGGCCAGTATGGAATTACAGCCACTACCTCCTCTGCTTGTCCTCTGTGCCTCCGAAGAAACCTGAAGATGAAAGGGACCGGGGGAAATGCATAAGCCATGCCAAACCTCCACTGATCCGTCAGAGCATCTACCACGAAGGTCTGGGGACAGCGATTTCTGGTGTACTACATCCCCAGTTTGCTGTTGCACGGAGAGGCAAACAGGTGGACTTCCAGACTGATCCCGAGGTTCAGTATCCACTTGAAAACCTCTGTAGATTTTCCTGTTTAGGGGGAGACTCCATGGCTTCTTGCCACTTCAGGGCCTCTTTGACTGCTTTGGCTAAGGGCGAGACCAAAGTGAGGCTGAAACCCATACACAGATCCTCACTCTCCGCATCACTCTCTGAGGCTCTGGCTGACAGGTGGCTAGGTTGTGAAGGCTCCAATCCCTCTTGGGGATTTTTGGGAGGGGAGCACACCCCAACCGTTGAGCTGCGGGTGCGACTAGTCCCAATTTCTTTCAGGGACTCTTGAACGATCCATCTGACCAATGTCACTACCTGTAGGTTGGCACTTTTTCTCTTGCCGGTTGCCCGCATGCAAAACACAGAATGACCTCTCGTCAGGAACCTGAGATTCGCACCCCCACTAAGTTTTCCTATTGAAGCGGCCAGAGTGCCCCTTAACGCGATGCCTGGAGGAGCAACGTGAGCTTCTCCTATGATGCCTGGAGCTGGAAGGAGACCCGTGGCATCCGGATTTAGAGGATGAGGTGATGAGGGGACACCTGCTATGCCACTCCCGCCACTGCAACCATCCACCGCGTCCAATGCCCTGCCTTTATCTGTGGATCTGTGGAACTGACAAGCATTTAGTATGCGGGAACCAGGTAAGACTTGCACTAGGGCCACAGGAGGAGAACAAAAAAGGAACACAGCCTCTGGTGAGGAGCAAAGATTTATGGGAGTGGGGTCCTATAGGAGAAGACAGGGTGGGACTAACCCATACGTATGCTGCCATGAAGCCTGTCAGGAAAATGTCCCTTGTACTGGTTATAATGGGATAAGTAATGTTTCTTATCTTGGAGTTAATGGGGTAAATAATGTCCCTTATACTGGTCATAATGGGATAAATACTGTCCCATATACTGGTAATAATGGGGTAAATAATGTCACTTATACTGGTTATAATGGGGTAAATAATGTCCCTTATACTGGTTATAATGGGGTAAATAATGTCCCTTATACTGGTTATAATGGGGTAAATAATGCCCCTTCTATTAGGAATATTGTGGTAAAAACAACTGTGCAGTCTCCTCCTGAGCGCCATCTAGCAGAACACTTTGATCATTACATCGGGGTGGCTGGTGGCACAATGACCCTGTGCGTGGAGTTCGCAGTGGTTTTCCTTCTTGTGCAGATCACATCTGCAAGGCCAAGTAAGTGACGAATGAATGAAGGCTGGGATCCTGTGGACAGACTCTGCATGAACAGAGATTCCAGTAGTGGCCAGTATTGCCCCGATGGTCCTGGTTTCAGTCCTGGGTTGAACTGGCAGTGACTCCTTCATGCAGTGCTGTAACCCCCATTTATGTCTCATCATTTCTTGAGACAGACGGAGCTTTCTTTAATAATGAGCCGTTCCTATATGTCACCCTCTATATGTTCACCTCTTCACAATAAATAAATAATACATGTACATATTTTTACAGAGAACAAACGTGCATTTATTATTGTTTTTCCTGCAGGAGCCGGGAAAGCCTGGCCCCAGCAATCAGTGGATCGGGGTGGGGGGTGTCAGGCTCCTGCAGACAAGCCCTGCAGCTTCCAGCCGGTACCTCTGTGTGGACTGTCAGTTGGAAATCTGCAGGGCTTGTGAATGAACTACAAGGCGCTCATCGGCGCCCCCACAGTTCATTCAGGAAGGGCTGAAACGTGTCATTGACACAATTATAGTTGATAATAAAAATAGTTGTCAACAATTTTCATTATTGATTAGTAGGTCTGCTGATTGGTTGGCCTGTTGACAGAATGCGTTGTGTAATGTCAGTATACATAGTGCAGCACACGTACAGCTCAGTACCCCTCCATACATGTCAGTATACACAGCGCAGCTCAGTACGCCCTCCATACATGTCAGTATACACGGCGCAGCTCAGTACCCCTCCATACATGTCAGTATACACAGCGCAGCTCAGTACGCCCTCCATACATGTCAGTATACACGGCGCAGCTCAGTACCCCTCCATACATGTCAGTATACACAGCGCAGCTCAGTACCCCTCCATCCATGTCAGTATACATAATGCAGCTCAGTACCCCTCCATACATGTCAGTATACACAGCGCAGCTCAGTACGCCCTCCATACATGTCAGTATACACGATGCAGCTCAGTACCCCTCCATACATGTCAGTATACACGGTGCAGCTCAGTACCCCTCCATACATGTCAGTATACACGTACAGCTCAGTACCCCTCCATCCATGTCAGTATACACGGCGCAGCTCAGTACCCCTCCATACATGTCAGTATACACGTACAGCTCAGTACCCCTCTCTACATGTCAGTATACACAACGCAGCTCAGTACCCCTCCATCCATGTCAGTATACACGGCGCAGCTCAGTACCCCTCCATACATGTCAGTATACACGGCGCAGCTCAGTACCCCTCCATACATGTCAGTACACACAGCGCAGCTCAGTACCCCTCCATACATGTTAGTATACACAGCGCAGCTCAGTACCCCTCCATACATGTCAGTATACACGGCGCAGCTCAGTACCCCTCCATACATGTCAGTATACACGTACAGCTCAGTACCCCTCCATACATGTCAGTATACACGGCGCAGCTCAGTACCCCTCCATACATGTCAGTACACACAGCGCAGCTCAGTATCCCTCCATACATGTTAGTATACACAGCGCAGCTCAGTACCCCTCCATACATGTCAGTATACACGGCGCAGCTCAGAACCCCTCCATACATGTCAGTATACACAGCGCAGCTCAGTACCCCTCCATACATGTCAGTATACACGGCGCAGCTCAGAACCCCTCCATACATGTCAGTATACACGTACAGCTCAGTACCCCTCCATACATGTCAGTACACACAATGCAGCTCAGTACCCCTCCATACATGTCAGTATACACGGCGCAGCTCAGTACCCCTCCATACAGGTCAGTATACACGGCGCAGCTCAGTACCCCTCCATACATGTCAGTATACACAGCGCAGCTCAGTATGCCCTCCATACATGTCAGTATACACAATGCAGCTCAGTACCCCTCCATACATGTCAGTATACACAGCGCAGCTCAGTACCCCTCCATCCATGTCAGTATACACAGCGCAGCTCAGTACCCCTCCATACATGTCAGTATACACATACAGCTCAGTACCCCTCCATCCATGTCAGTACACACAGTGCAGCTCAGTACCCCTCCATGCATGTCAGTATACACAGTGCAGCTCAGTACCCCTCCATCCATGTCAGTACACACAATGCAGCTCAGTACCCCTCCATACATGTCAGTACACACAGTGCAGCTCAGTACCCCTCCATCCATGTCAGTATACACAGCGCAGCTCAGTACCCCTCCATACATGTCAGTACACACGGTGCAGCTCAGTACCCCTCCATCCATGTCAGTATACACAGCGCAGCTCAGTACCCCTCCATACATGTCAGTATACACGTACAGCTCAGTTCCCCTCCATACATGTCAGTATACACAGTGCAGCACATGTACAGCTCAGTACCCCTCCATACATGTCATTATACACAGTGCAGCACATGTACAGCTCAGTACCCCTCCATACAAGTCAGTATACACAGTGCAGCTCAGTACACTGTCCAGGCATATCAGTAAATGCCTCTGAAGGAAGGAAGGGATGATTCTAAAGGCAGAAGGTTTTTTCCCTAATCCTGCATTCTAAGGTGGTTGTAATCCCTTCCATATGCCCAGTGAAGTGGCTGGCCTCAGCAGATACACAGGGAACATTGCACAGCACTGGAATCCATGCATGTGGAGGGATGTATCAGGACACATGTGTAGAAGAGTGCACGGGATGTATCTGTCCTGTGGATAAACAGAAAAAAATACATTTTATTTATAGTAAATGCATTTTATTTTTTTTATTCTAATTACATTTTTTTTTGTTTATCCACAGGACCAGAAATTGCACCACGAATAGGGCGCTTTTCTGACATTGAAAGGCGGGCCCCCACCATAGAGGCAACAGATGGCTCTTTTCTGCCACCCCACACAGAGACAATCGACAGGAGTGAAATCAAGTCTCCTAAGATGACAAAATGTAATGCAAGCCATACACGGGTCAAATTCCGAACAAATTTTCTATAGAAAATCGGAAATTTTGTGCGTTTTGTAATCTGATAGCACCACCATTGATTTCAAAATTTGATCAACCGAGCCTTTAATTTTACCTTATGTTGCTGCAGAAAAGAATTTTCGTGGCCAAGAATCTTCTTTTCTTTCCAGGTCACAGCTCACGCTCATTTATTTTTCAATTACACTTCCCGCACAATTCTCCCATCATTGATTAGAAATTCATTCACTTTTCAAAAAATTTCCAACTTGCTCGATTGCTGAAATTCGATGGTCGTTCGAAAATTGACCATTGCTGTGGCCCAATAATGGTGAGAAATTCAAACAAAAATTCTTAGAAAAGATTTTCGAAAGAAAATTCTTTCAGAATTTGACCCGGTTCACATCTATGTAGCTGTGTGGGCCGCATTTTGCATGGGTACGAGAGCCCATTCATTTGAATGGACTCCCATGCCCATGACACGCAGGGAAAGAAATCCCTGCACTACTTTGGAAAACGCAGCCCGCATGGGAACCTCGGTTCCCAGTATGGTTGCATTTTCCGTTTTCCAGTGCGGGCGGCGTGACATTAAAATTAATGGCACCCGCCCGCGGGTCCACATTTGTCTGTGCTGGTGGTGCGGCTGCACGGATTTTCGTGTGGATCCACAGCGGCACCTCCTGCACAGATGAGAACCTAGGGTTAGTGTTTGTTTACCCCTTTCTCTGCCAGGGACGTTTTTTCTTTTTTTTATATTGAAAAAAATTATTTAAGGGGGGGAGGGATGTTATGTGCTTGGGTGTAACAATTTTTTTACAAAAAACTTTTTTTTTTCATCACATAGGGGACACAATGTGGTCATTTTTAGGTGACAGGTTCTCTTTAATGAGACATGCAGGGTCTAAAAAGACTCTGCATGTCTTCTCTGGGTTCCACTGGATTATCGCAATGACAAAAAGTGACTGGTGCAGGACCCTTTTTTTGGTCCGCACTAGAATCAGATCGCATGGGTATTCACACCTATGCGATCCGATTCTGCACATCGCACCGCGTTTTGCGGACAGCTTTCGGGGTGTTGTTAAATTAACATACACACCCGCAGCGGTTCAAATGAACGGGGTGCGATTCTGATGCGGTGCGTAATTCGCACAGAAAATGCTGCAAATTCCTCACCGCATCAGTGTGAACCTGGGCTCAAGGGAGCTTTTTATGAGCTGTACATTTCTGTGCGCAAACCTAACATGGTATTGACACATCTTATTGATTCTTTATCTTTTATAATAAACATGTTTCATTTTTAATTTTCGTAAAAAAAAATTTTCCCACAGATGCACAGCTGCGTTCCATAAAAAATAATTTTTTTAATGGAAAAGAGGCTACAGAGGAACCCGATGATATTCCGGTACATAAGCCACAAAAAAGTAAGTGTTTGTTTAACCTCCTCGGCGGTATGATTCTTTCCGATTTTTTGTGCTGAAAGCGGAACCATTTTTTTGCATGGAAATATGTAGTTTTTTTATTGTAGGCTGTATATTTCAGGAATAACTGAAATCTGTCCGAACAAGAGTCTAGTAAACATCCCGGGTATGATAAAACTTGAAACACGAAATCATAAATTATAATGTAATAAATAATCATAAAAAATAATAATAAATGTAATTCAATAATATAATTAAACCAAAAACACTGAAATTTGAAATACAGAGGCAAATTCGCACATCGCTGAGCAAAGTCGCAAAATCGTTTTCAGTGTCTGATGACGAATTTCCCCACAAATCATTATCACTCAATTCTGCAAGTGGTTCTGATTTACTATCGCTGTTCTAAAACCGCTTTTGACGTAAAGGGACGCTTTTTGGACGCCATGGACTTTTCTAAGTTTCCAGGCAGAAAGAACATTCAAAATGCAGGCAGGGCGCAGGACAAAGCACTCGGGACAAAATGTATGTGAAATGCATTGAAACAGCAATGACAGCAAAAATTAAATTTTTAAAAAATTTCAAATTTCCCGCCGGTTCCGGCGCCCGTACATCCCGACGTCACAGGGACCGGAACACGGAATCCAGATGCCGGCATCGGCTGGAGGAGATGGCCGGGGACACTGCAGGGGACACATCGTGGGAGCGAAGGACAAGGTAAGTGCTGCAGGGACTCCCTGAGCAGCGCCGCATGGTAGTCCCGAGTGTAGCTCAGGGTTACCGCTTTTGGTATTGAAATTTTACCCCGAGCTACACTCGGGAATACCGCTAAGGAGGCTAAAGGGATCTTTAGATGTGTTATACATTTCTGCGTGTAAATCTGACACACAGGACGGTGTTGACACCTCCTTTTGATTCTTTTTCTCTTATAATAACCGTATTTTATTTTTAATTTTGTTTTTTTTGTTTTTTTTAATTTTGTATTTATTTATTTATTTTTGCACAGATGCTCGATTCTTTTCCAAGATAAAGAATTTTTTTAGTGGAAACAAGGGTCAGCCTACAGGGGAACCAGATGGGGTAACTAAGGCACCAAAAAGTAAGTCTTTTTTTTTTAATGTGCATGTTTTGGGGCACAGACCAGACATTCAGGACGATATTGAAATATCTCAACGATTCTTTTATCCTCGTCTTTGCAATGTGACTTAAATTTTGTTTTTCGTTTTTTTTTTTTTTTTTTTTTAATGTAGAAACGACCACTACTCCAAAACCAGTGCCCAAGATTAATCATGGTAAGTGTTAATATCTCTTTTTTTTTTCCTCTGTTTGTCTCTGATGGAGAATATTTCCTACACTTCCTGTCCTGGTGACCACCATCACTGGGACAGGAAATGAGGAAAATCTGACCGCAATAAAATCAGGACACAAGTTTTAGGCTCCATGCACACTGGCTTCTTTTTAAGTTCCTAGCAGCTAGTTATGAACATTTTTTTTTCTGTCCCTAGAAGTAACCCTGTTCCAAATTATTATGCAAATTCTATTTAAGTGTCACAAAGATTAAATATTTTGTTTTTCAGTTTAACTCATGGATGGCATTGTGTGTCAGGGCTCTTTTGATCACTGAAAACAATCTCGGACACTTGTGATAATTAGATTGGCCGGTGAGCCCAATTTAAGGAAAAACAACTAAAGGAGGGTTAAAATATATAAAATAAAGTGAGCGCTCTTTAAATGAGAGAAAATGTCAATGAGAGAATAAGCAGCTAATGGCACAAGAGGGGATCACAACCTCCTCGCGACTCAATAAATAAATAAAGTGCAGCGCTAAAACATATCAAAAAGTTCGTTCTTAAAAATTTGTTGTCAAAAGTTTGTGAGATATTTCAATCAATAACATGGTATACACAGCTAGAAGGATCCAGTGGAAATGACAGAAATGCACACTCACCGACCGCGCATAGGAAATGCGCATTTGTGTATTTAAATCACAGGTATCGTGCCATCTGCTTCCAGAAGGTCCTGTGATTGTCGGTCTCCATCCTGAACACACAGCCGCCATAGGGCTAGCATGGGATCTTCTCCATGTCAGAGCACACGGATCTATTCCAGCCCTCACCTGGCCGCTTTATCCTGATTCTAAGGAGGTCCTGTGAGCCTAGCAGATCACTGCCTGATGACACCCCTTCCTGAGGGAGTACGATACCTGTGATTTAACAGTGTTGCATGACAATTGCGCGGTCATACAACACTGTACCCATATGCATTTTTTTTTTGAGACAGATAAAACTTTATTTTGGTGTTATTTATTCACCACTGGGATTTTTATTTTTTGCTATATAAATGAAAAAGTCCAAACATTCTGTAAAAAGTGTTTTTCTTATCAAATGTTGCAAATAAATAATATTTCTTCATAAATCTTGCCCAAAATGTATTCAGCTATCTTTTTAGTAAACCCCCCCCCCCAATTAGTTTATAACCAAAAATTATAATTTTTCAAAAAATTTTAAACATTTTTATTTTATTTTTTATATTTGTTTTTTTTTTAACATACTGTCACCCTAGCAGTACAGTGCATTATACTGCGTTTTTCAGCGTTAGACCGTTTTTACAGCTAAAAACCTCCTCTAGAAACCTACAAGTCCTGGGTTTTTTTTCCAGCCAAAAAACATTGATTACAGTCTGTGTGCACGGACACATAGGATAACACGCTGGGGGGTTTACTGGCTGTAGAAAAAAATGTCAAAAGCCAAAAACAGCCGCTGTAAAAACATCCCGTGTGCATGAGGACTAAGACTTGATAACATTAGAAATGCAATTTCAATCTCAGATATATGTGGCAGTTTATAAACTGGATTTGGATTTTCAGTTGTAAGTATTAATTGTTTCAAAGTATTTCCATATAAACATCTTCATTAATAATTTTTTTTTTTAGATGATGTCATCAAGGCAATTGATGAATTCGGAGAAAAGAGTTCACAGAATTCTTTTATTGGCACGCTCAAAATTCTTAGCTTAGTGGTTGGGGGATTGCTTGTCGCCATCATCATTCTTGTGGTTTTCTGGTACTGCTTGGTAAGTATTGAGACATAGCTAGCTGTTATTAAAGCCCAAGTAAACCTTCTGAGTTTGTTACTGAGATGCAGTCAGGCTGCAGACATTGTAATAATATGGGCGTCTTTACTGCATTTTGCTCCATTTTCTGCAGAGGAGGATTAAAACACCTTCTGCTGACTGCACGCTGAAGAGTCAGACCTCTGCTGAACATGGAGCACAACGGTCTGAGTCAGGGCTGCTGTTAGAAACCACGGGGCCCCATACAGCCAACTTGACAGCCCCCCCTCCCAAAAAAAACCCCAGTTTACTAAGCTTCAGTTATGAATGAACACAGTGAGTGATCTGTACCAATCACTCATTGTGTTCATTCAGTAAAGGAAGGGGCTGGTAAGTGACATATTTTCTGGACCCTTCCACCACTCTCCATCCTGAAGGACCCTATTGCTTACTATTGCTGGTGGGAAGGAGAGGAGGGTGTGAGCACACAGGGGGAACCTGGGTGTCGGGGGGAAATGTATGGTGCACAGGGAGGGTGATGGGTGCAGCGGGGGGGGGGGGGGGCAGTTACTGGAACCAATTCCCTTTATGGTTCTCTCTCTAGTATTGCTTGGACCTTGAGGAAGGGGACATACCCAAAAGCTTGTCCTAAAAATTGTATGGTATTGCAAATAAAAAAAGTATCACGGACAGTACTCAGTTGTTTCTCTCTGCAGCAGCTGAAAGCCAGTGGGAGGGAGAGGAGAAGAAGCCAGGTTTCAGCTGTTGCAGAAAGAGCCATACAGGGGTCAGTTCCAGTAATCCCCCCCCCCTTCTCACCAAGCCAATCACCCTCCCCATCCACATCCAATTCAATCAGCTGCCTGGGCCCCATACAGGAGGACTGCTGGTACCCCCTTATCCACGGCCCTGGTCTGAGTCATCAATGGTCCAACACATCCCCTCGCCCCCGAACATCACTTCAGTCAACAGTGCTGCTCAGGGAGAATAGGCACAGTGGATTGGAGCAGTGTGCAGGGGAGTCTTTCAGAGGATCAATTTGCCAGAATGCTGCTGCAGTATATTCGGGGGCAGGGGCGGACTGGCCA
The DNA here is from genome assembly GCF_062004578.1 of Staurois parvus. NCBI lineage: Eukaryota > Metazoa > Chordata > Amphibia > Anura > Ranidae > Staurois > Staurois parvus. Next base: position 8,609,980 of record NW_028318623.1, on the reverse strand, counting down.
TTCAGGCACTCAGGCACTGCCCGAGGGCCCAGGGTCAATAGGGGGCCCCATGAGATGCCCCTGGTACCTTTTCATAGGCTTTTTTGGGTGTGGTTTGAGTGTGGTCAAACACACAAGGGGCCCCATGATTCCCAGGGACCCCATGAATTGTCAATCCGCCCCTGTTCGGGAGTTAGACAAAAAAATGGGAACACTACATGATTTGTATGGCTCAAATCACACCGCATCCGCACCAAAAAGGTGCAGGACCCTTTTTTGGGTCTGCACTAGAATCGGATTGCATGGGTATTCACACCTATGCGATCCAATTCTGCACATCGCACCACGTTTTGCTAACCGATTTCGGGGTGTTGTTAACTTACCATACACACCCGCAGCGGTTTGCATGAACGGGGTGCGATTCTGATGTGGTGCGGAATTAGCACAGAAAACGCTGCAAATTCTGGACCATATCAGTGTGAACCCAGACTAAAAGTGGAAGTGATGTAACATTCTTTTTCTTCCTCTGTGTGATGAGACACCTGGCTAACAGGTGGGAAGCCTCACTTTCATCATCCACTGCGTGTGCTGCTAGTAATACGGAGTCATGTCAGAGCTTACTGAGCTTCAAAGAGGGTCAATTGTTGGTGCCACATAGCTGGTGTCTCTGTGACTGAAGTTGCCAATTTATTTGCCGTGTCGCGAGGTATAGTATAAAAAGTTATGACGGCATTTGTAGTTTCCGGGAAAACATCGTCTGATGAGCATAAGCATGATCAACATGGTCAACTAAGCAGAAGAGACAAAAGGACATTGCATGGGATTGTGAACTGAAATAAGGAAACAACTGCTGCAAAAGTGACTGCAGAGCTCAATCTCAGTCCCTTGAAGACTGAGTCCCGTGAAGACTGAGATTGAGCTCTGCAGTCACTTTTGCAGCAGATGTTTCTTTATTCTGGGTCCTGTTCAGGGGCGGACTGACAACTCGTGGGGCCCCCGGGCAATAGGGGATCATGGGGCCCCTGTGTCCTTGCCCAAACTCAAAAAAGCCCATGAAAAAGCTACCAGGGGCATCTCATGGGGCCCCCTACTGGCCTTGGGCCCTCGGGCAGTGCCCGAGTTTCCAAATGGTCAGTCCGCCCCTGGTCCTGTTATCTCTTTCGGCCAGTTGACCATGTTGACCGCACTTATACTTTGTCAGATGACGTTTTCCCGGAGACGGTATATGCCGTCATAACCTTTGATATTGTACCTCGCAACACAGCAAATAAATTGGCAACTTCAGTTACAGAGGCACCAGCTGAGTGGGAACCAACAATATGCCCTCCATGAAGCTCAGTAAGCTCTGACATGACTCCGTATTACTAGCAGCACACGCAGCGAATGATGAAAGTGAGGCTTCCCACCTGTTAGTGAGGTGTCTCATCACACAGCGGAAGCAAAAGAATGTTATAGCACATCCGCTTTCAAACACAAAAACATGTCGTCATTTTCACACCTGCACATCATGTCATGTTTCCAGTTTTTCTCTAACCCCTGTAGAAAGTAAATCATTTGAAGATGATGCCCCATTTATTATGCAGCCTGAGCGCATCATTTTAAAAAAAGCAGAAACTAACATTTTTCTATTTCATTCATGTTTTTAGCACCGAAAGAAGACTGACGTAGAAGACAGGTGCTCAATTAGCAGCGGCTCACCGTATAGCCTCACCGAATACAGCTACTCCGACTGCAGCGAGGATGGACAGAATGACGAAATGGTTTGATCCAGACCGGTCTGGGCCAGGGTGGCTCAGGCCACACGATTTGGACCAGAACAGGTCGGTCAGGACTGAATGCCTCCTATAAGGGACACTCTGAAAAAAGCAGCCCCTAATACAGCAACTCTGAACACAGTTGTAAAGTAGCCTTCAGATGAGTTATTTTCTTTTTCTTTTTTCTGTTCATACACCCCCTAGCATCCTTTGTAGACCCCCACACCGCCATACCTCCCAGCATCCCTCCATACCCCCAGCAGGCCTTTGTACCCCTAACACCCAGCACATGTCTGCACTCCCAGGATACCTCTGCACCCCCCCCGGACATCCCTTCACTCTACACTCCCAGGATACCTCTGCACCCCCCAGGACATCCCTTCACTCTGCACTCCCAGGATACCTCTGCACCCCCCGGGACATCCCTTCACTCTACACTCCCAGGATACCTCTGCACCCCCCAGGACATCCCTTCACTCTGCACTCCCAGGATACCTCTGCACCCCGCGGGACATCCCTTCACTCTACACTCCCAGGATACCTCTGCACCCCCCAGGAAATCTCTTCACTTTGCACTCCAAGGATACCTCTGCACCCCCCCCATCTCTCTGCATCCTCCGTACTCCTCCCTCCCCCCAGCACATTTTACATTTCTAGTTTATTTTCCATCCCATCTTCACCCACTTGTCTAGTCACTGCTCTATAGCTCATGCTCCTGTGGCTTCTCTGATTCTGGCAGCCAGGCAAGAGAACAACCTTAAGGGGGGGGGGGCTGGGGGGAGCCCACACAACAAGTCGACCTCAGTGCACTGTTTAATTGGGCAACTATGTGGCTACTGAGGATTAATGTTGATAAATGTAAAGTTCTGCACTTGGGGGCTAAGAATATGCATGCATCATACATACTAGGGGGGTACAACTGGGGGAATCAATAGTGGAGAAAGATCTGGGAGTTCTGGTAGATCACAAGCTTAATAATGGCATGCAATGCGAAGATGCAGTTTCTAAAGCGAGCAAAATCCTCTCTTGTGTTGGGCGAGATATAGACTCCAGAGAGAGAGAGAGATAATTTCCCCAGTACAAATCATTAGTAAGACCTCATCTGGAATATGCAGTTCAATTTTGGGCACCAATTCACAAAAAGAACATTGGGGAACTGGAGAAAGTACAGAGAAGGGCAACCAAACTGATATGAGGAATGGAGGAGCTCAGCTATGAGGAAAGATTAGAGGAACTGAATTTATTCTCTCTTGAGAAGAGGAGATTAAGGGGGGATATGATCTCCATGTATAATACATAAGGGGGATATGATCACCATGTATAATACATAAGGGGGGGGTATGATCTCCATGTATAATACATAAGGGGGCATATGATCTCCATGTATAATACATAAGGGGGGATATGATCTCCATGTATAATACATAAGGGGGGATATGATCTCCATGTATAATGCATAAGGGGGGATATGATCACCATGTATAATGCATAAGGGGGGATATGATCTCCATGTATAATACATAAGGGGGGATATGATCACCATTTATAATACATAAGGGGGATATGATCTCCATGTATAATACATAAGGGGGGATATGATCTCCATGTATAATACATAAGGGGGATATGATCTCCATGTATAATACATAAGGGGGGATATGATCTCCATGTATAATACATAAGGGGGGATATGATCCCCATGTATAATGCATAAGGGGGGATATGATCTCCATGTATAATACATAAGGGGGGGGGGGTATGATCTCCATGTATAAATACATCAGTGGTTCATATAGTGAACTCGGTGTAGAGTTATTCCCCCTGAGGTCATCACAGAGGACAAGGGGCACTCTTTAGGTCTGGAGGAAAAGAAATTTAATCTCCAAACACGGAAAGGTTTCTTCACAGTGAGAGCTGTGAAAATGTGGAATAGACTAATATTTATAGGTAAAGTTGATCCAGGGAATATCCGATTGCCTCTCGGGGGATCAGGAAGGAATTTTTTTCCCTGCAGGAACAAATTGGATCATGTTTTGCTGGTTTTTTTTGCCTTCCTCTGGATCAACTGTGGGTATAGGATTACAACTTTTTTTTTTTTTTATAGTTGAACTGGATGGACTTTTGTCTTTTTTTCAGCCAGACTAACTATGTAACTATGTCTTGAGACTATGTTTGAAGGATGGGTCAAGGAAAAAAAGTAAAAAAAAAACCCAAAGATGTATGATGCACGATGTATAAGATTGTAAATATTTCTTTAAAAAAATGGAAAAAAATTCCAAGGAACCTCTGCCCCCATGCATATGCACAATAACACATGCAGCTAGGCCACATATGCACTCATGCAGGGGCGGGCTGACCATTTGGAAACTCGGGCACTGCCCAAGGGCCCGGGGTCAGTAGGGGGCCCCATGAGATGCCCCTGGTACCTTTTTCACAGGCCTTTTTGAGTTTGGGCAAGGACACAGGGGCCCCATGATCCCCTATTGCCCGGGGCAATGTAAACATTGTGCACACCAGAATAAGGGCTCTAATCGGCAATAAACTCTAATTGGATGAGCTGTAAAGTGTCTTCTAAGTACAATTTTGAGTATTTTTTTTCAGTGTTTTTCAACTGCATAATCTCACTTTTTATATGAAAAACAAATTGCAGATAATTTTAGGGCACACAAAAATAACATAAAGATTTTTTTCTTTATGAAAATATAGACTTGATAAATATTTGTAGAAATATCATGTGACATCTCAGGTGACGCTGGTCACTGGAGGTTCAAAAAGGCTAGGTTCACACCTATGCAGTTTGCGCTTGATCCGTTTCTTCAGTGCATTTTGCGTTTTTGCACATGCGGTTTGCTTTTTTTTTTCTTGTTGGTAGGCAGATTAAAATGCAAAACGCGTCAAAAACACATCAAAGGGAAAATGTCACCAGCACACTGAGGATCACCAATATGGGTCCAAATTTTTGGACCATCACACCAGCACAGACATGTTACGCACTGTATAATGTGTTTGCACTGGTGTGTGATGTGAGAGGTGGTACAATGTGGTGCTACAATCCATCACGTTTACTTTTCTTTACCTTTTCTTACCTGGTTTGTAGAAGCTATAACGTTCATGCAAACCAAATATTATACACTTATTGCTATATTTTTTTTTTTTTACCAAAGTCATGTAGCAGAATACATTTTGGCCTAAATTTATGAAGAAATTAGATGTTTTTATTTTTTTTATTGGATATGTGTTATAGCAGAATGTAAAAAATATTGTATTTTTTTTTTAATTTTCAGTCTTTTTTGTTTCTATAATAAAATGTAAAAAACCCAGTGGTGATCAAATACCACCAAAAGAAAGCTCTATTTGTGTGAAAAAAAAGATATAAATTTCATTTGGTTTCAGAGTTGCATGACTGTGCAATTACCAGCTAAAGCAGCACAGTGCTGAATAGCAAAAAAAAATCTCTGGTCATGATGGAGGTAAAACCTTTCGAAGGAAAAGTGGTTAAAAAGAAAGCCGAGTTCCCCCCCAATCCTAAAAAAAAATGAAATGCCTGCATTTACAAATACTGTAGCTGCTGGCTTTGAATATTAGGGCACTTACCTGTCCAGGCATCCAGTGGTGTCGTCACCTTGAGCCAATTCTTCAATCAGCTATCGGGTGTTGGCGCCACCATCTTGACTAAGCGGGCTTCCTACTACACATACCACAATCTTATTGGACTTGTGAAGTGTCCCATAGGGCCATGGGCGAACTGAGCTGGAAGTGGTAGCGGGAACCTGTCAAAACCAGGTACCTACTCCCCCCCAAAGGTGCCACAATGTGACAGCGGAGGGGGGCAGGAGGCAGTTAAGTGGAGCTTCCACTTTTGATTCCACTGTGTTGTAGGTACCTCTACACAGCCAGGCAACAGGTATTTCTCACATAGCTTTGCATGCAAAGACAGAGACCAGTCCATGAGCTTGGTTTTGTTGTTTTATTAGGGGATTTCAACTTGGATAGGGTAATAGGGATTATGGGATGGCCAATTTGGCTTGAAACAATGGAAGGGGGATGCTTCTCTCCTATATACGAATCAGATCCTGGACTGTTCTTTTCTTGAAAGCCATCAGTCGATGCGGATCACTAGCAGCTGCCCTTTATGGGTGAGGAACTAGCAGCCCCTTAAAAAAAAAAAAAATCACTTCACTTCTTGTAGCTATATGCAGGGACGTCTTCTCTCCCCCCTACGGAGCTACTCCCAGCTCCACAGCCAGCAGGCACTACCAGCCCTCCTGGCTTCTCAGAAGATCTCCCAGATCAAGGATAAAGGACTTAGCTCAATGCTGTCCTTAGAAAGCTTGTTACGTTTGGCAGTCATTCCCCTTGTACAGTAGATCCCAAAGCAACCTACTGCACTCACACTGTCCTCTTTGCTCCCTACTACACCAGGCCTGATCCCATCTGTATCCTCCTCCTAGAATGTATCCTCCTGAGATAGTCCAAGCCCAGCCTAGAGGCCACTCCCCCACCTGACCTAGGGGACCCCCTTCTAGACTCCTCAGCACTCCATCTTCCACCCAACTCCCCTGTCAGCCTGACTCTCCCATATTTATAGGCCAGTCCACCACTCTGCTAGGGCCTCCAAACCAGGGATTGGCTGGACCCCTCATGACTATGCAGATTAGGCCTCCACCCCTCCTTCTTACTGACTTCTGAAAGGTTCTATGGTCCTCTAGAGTCAAGAGGAGGTGATAGAGCCACAATTTGTAGTCATCCAGCTGACCAGCAGGAACCGGCCAACATTCGGACCATGTGTACAACTGTCCTACCCACAGAAGCCAGTTTAACCACTTGCCTACCGGACACTTTCACGCCCTTCCTGCCCAGGCCAATTTTCAGCTTTCAGCGCTCACACTTTGAATGACAAATGCGCGGTCATGCAACACTGTACCCATATGAAATTTTTGTCATTGTTTTCACACACATAGAGCTTTCTTTTGGAGGTATTTAATCGCCGCTGGGTGTTTTATGTTTTGTGCTATAAACCAAAAAAAACAAAACATTTGTAAAAATTTTTTTTCTTTTTTTCTATTATAATATTTAGCAAATAGGTAATTTTTCTCCTTCACTGATGTGCTCTGATGAGGCTGCACTGATAGGCAGCACTGATGGGCACTGATGAGGTGGCACAGATAGGCAGCACTGATCGGCACTGATGTTGCTGCACTGATATGCAGCACTGATGGGCTACACTTACTGACAGCACTGACTAGCGGCACTGACTGGCAGCACTGCTGGGCGGCACAGCTGGACACTGATGGGCAGCACTGATGGGAACTGATGGGTGCAATTGCTGGGCAGTACTAATGGGGGGGCACTGTTGGGCACTGATGGGGGGCACTGCTGGGCCCTGATGATCAGCGCTGATCTTTCTGTGACAATTGCCAGTTATCGGCAGTACTTTCTTCACACTGTGACAATGTGAGGAAAGTGCTGCCAATAACTAGCAGCTGCATTTACTCGGTGATCTACTGTGTCATTGACACAGCTGATCACATGGTAAAAGGCCATTGTGATTGGCCTTTTACCTCATCATGTGATGAGCTGCGCCTGTAGGACACAGTGATTACGGAGATCGCCGGGTGCGCTGCTGGGGGTGCGCGGGAGGGCGTGTTCTGGGAAGATGTCATATGAAGCCCTCCCAGAACTGGACAACCGCGCTGTACCCGTCATTCGGCTATAGCGCGATTGACAAGTGGTCAAGGAAAACCAGCATCTGATCAGCACATTCTGGTGGGAAGGGAGGGGGGTGAGGCGTCCCCCTGTCAGAACACAGACACAGTGGGGGAGATCTCTGCACTGACATAGTTTAGGAAGTACCACAATCTCAACCCAGAGGGCTGAATGAAAAAAAAAAGTGTGTACAGGCCTAAAGTGATTGTAACGGCAGAAGGTTTTTCATCTTAAGACATTCTCTTCATTAAGGTAAAAAACCCTCTGGGTGCAACTCCCCACTGCAGCCCCCCATTATACTTATCTGTGCCCCATCTGGATCTAGCGAAGTGCATGAGAGCAGTAGCTCTCCCGGTTCTCTCCCCTCATTGGCTCACTCTGTCAATCACAGCCAGTGAGCCAACGGGGGGGGGGGGGGGGGGGGGAGCTGCTCTCTGTATGTGAATGGACAATGTCCATTTACAGGAGTGCGGCTCGGGAGTGAGCCTGCTCAAGTGCCTCCATAGCAAGAGGCTCAGCAGGTGGGAAGAGGATTGGGGCTGCTCTGTGCAAAAACATTACACAAAGCAGGTAAGTATTACATGTTTGTTATTTTTTTAAAAATTGCAAAAATTAAAATTGCAATCACTTTAAGATAAGGGAATAATAAAAAGATACTGTAAGTTAGCAGATGTTTCTTATTACAGGAACAAGAATTTTACACGTTTGCCCACACCAGATCACATGATACAAAATGACTATGCGATCCGTTTGCAGAGCGTTTCCTAAAGTAGTGCATGAACTACTTTTGGTGCGGAGTTATTTGAACCCATTCAAAATGAATGGGCTGCGATCGCACTGCATGTGAATCTCACTTGAACTGCACAGCTTTCCTGTGCGATTTACATGCTGTTCCTTGTGTAAACCGGCCCTAATTCAGCCTGGGAGTGAGAGAAACCTTTCCTTGTATGGCTAATTTTACTGTGTTCCTCAGCCTAGGTTCACACTGTGAACTGCATGTGAATCACACAGGAATCGCATGGCATTCTTGTGCAAATCACATGCGGTTCTGTGCCGTGTGGTTTGAGCCCAAACATTGTGAATGGCTCAAATTGCACCACCAAAAAGCTGCCTGCAGCATTTTTGGGAACGCAATTGACCTAGATCACATGCTTTTATTTATTTATTACAGGTACTTGTATAGTGCCATCAATTTACGCCGCGCTTTACATATATATTGTACATTTACATCAGTGCCTAACCCTCAAGGGGTGTACAATCTAAGGTCCCTAACTCACGTTCATACATACACATACTAGGGCCAATTTAGACAGGAGCCAATTCACCTACCAGCATGTCCTTGGAGTGTGGGAGGAAACCGAAGTACCCGGAGGAAACCCACGCAGGCACAGGGAGAACATGGTTGTTTTGTACCATGTGATCCATTTCAGGCAAACGCACTGCGCATGTGACCTGCTTTTGGCTTGTCCTTCAGCCCTGGTTCACACTGATGCCGTGCGGAATTTGCACCGCATCAGAATCGCACCCGTTCATGCGAACCACTGCGGGTGTGTATGTTAAGTCAACAACACCCCGAAAGCTGTCCGAAAAACGTGGTGCGATATACAGAATCGGATCGCATAGGTGTGAATACCCACGTGATCTCCAATTGCACCTCACACAAATCGCATGTGATTTGCACAGGAATGCGGTCAAATCCCATTTTAGGTTATCTTTTTGCCTCCTGTTTCATGTTTGGGAAAGTTCACTTCCTGTACAGGACATGCAACAGGAAATGAGGGTAAATCCCTCCAAGGTGAACCATATTCCCATCTAAGAGACTTGTCACAGGGACAGGTGTCCCCTTTGGAAAACTTGCTCTTACCTCTTGCCCTGGTGACAACTTAAAATTTGTCGATTTCCCTACACTTGATAGAGCGCAACTCCATATTAATGCCGTTCACAAAGGATAAACCTATAAATGTGGCTGTAAAGCTCTGAAATGAAAAATGAACAAAGCATATCCTTCTATAGTGTGTACCTCAGTCTATAGCAGGGGTTTCCAAACATTTTAAACAAATGGCCAATTGACTGTCCTTAAGGCTTTAGGGGGGGCCGAACTGTGGCCAGTGTGAGTAGAAAATATCCCAGCATCCGTGGGAGTAAACACTGCTCCACTATTGGTTTTAACAGGAGGAATCGTCCCCCGTTGTTGGCTTTAGCAGGGGGAGCAGTGAACCATGGTTGGTATCAAGTGGAAATATAGTGCCCTATCAATGGTGTCAGTGGGAGAAATAGTGCCTCATCATTGGTCTTAGCAGGAAGAATATTGCCCCATCGATGACATCAGTGAGAAGAAGAGTGTCCCATTAATGGTGAAAGTGGGAGGAATGGTGCCTTATCATTGGTGTCAGTTGGAACAATAGTATCCCAAGGGCTGGATAGAGGCAAGCAAAAGGTCCCCGGGCCGCAGAGTCCACTGGTCTATAGCAAATTCTGTAATTTCGGGTTATTTTATCCTTCCCCTGACAGTTTATGACAAAAGCCAACAATCCTGGGAGAGGGCCCTACCCCTCCTCTAGCACACAGCAGGTAATCAACAGCCCCAGCTGTGCATGTTTCCCTATGGGACTGTGTGTGTGAAGGGTGTCCTTCCCCTCTTGTGCTGTGCCTACACCAAAGGATCAAGGGGGCTCCAGAACTTAGTCTGTGATTGACAGCCTCAGCTTTACATGTTTTCCTATTTGAAATTCCTATTGAGGTGTGTCCATTCTCTCCACTCAGGTCTCAGATTACACTTGCCTGTTCTCTCTTCGCTGTGCAATGTGTGACATTAAATCCCTGCCCCTGCCTCCTCAAGCTCAGAAACACTGTTTAAATTCTGGAATTTGAAAGGATGAAGTGGAGAGAGGACTAATGATAAACAGGTACAACTTTTGTAGGAGGATTTGTTTCATCTCTGTGTATCACCTGAGGACTCTCACTTTACCGGGTTTACAACCACTTTACATCCAGAAATCAGCATACCGGTAGCAGTAGGTTAACACTGGCAGTCCCTCAATTTTTCTCCTTACAGGTACAGGACTTAAGAAAACAACTGATGAGCCACCTTGGGTTCTTTACATAAATATGTTTAATTTTTATAAAAAAAACTATTTTTGCATAGTAATGACACAGACCTTTTTTTTAGAACATCAGTTTACAAATAAACCAAAACGAAGGCCCTAACATTATTCTTTTACTCATTGTGCCTTGATTGTGTAGGGATATCTAATATGTGAGGTGTGTATCAAGTGCGACTTTGCAATGCGACTTTCATGCAACATTAGAAACCATGGGACTTTAAGTGGCAGCAAAGTAGTGCAGGAACCTTTTTTGAGGTCTCTGCAACTTGAGTTGCATTGATTGGAATGGCAGCAATTGAAATAAAATGGGTCACAAGTCGCATGACAAGTCACAGCAGTGTAAACCAGGGCTTAAAAATATATATTTTATATCCTTTTTTTATACTTTTAAACTTATCTTACTATTACACAGGTGGGTACTAATTTCCTGCTACATAGAAATTATTAGGTAGTTGTCAGCAGTGTCAGGACAAAGTCATCTAGCGCCCAGGACAAGGATGCCAAATAGCAACCCCCATTGGTCCTATTGCATTAGGGTGTGCACCCCAACGCTCAAACACTCATGTGTATGTATGTATGTATGTATGTATGTATGTATGTATGTATGTATATATATATATATATATATATATATATATATATTCTGCATATACTCGCTTTGGATTCTTCTGCTCAGCTCACACGTGACACACCAGAAAAAAGTGGACTAGGCACGATGTCAGAGCCTGGGTGCATCCCCATCCTGCCCAGTCCTAGGGGAAAGCAAGATCCTCCTTGGGGATGTTTTTGCAGTCCTCCATGCGAGGCAGGAGAACCTGAAACTGCTGGGGAAGATGGTAGGGGGAGGAGGGTCATCTAGGAATGTTGGTAACTATGGGTGATTAGGGTGTGCCTAGGCACACATGGCACACCCTGTGCGCATGCCTATGCATCTCCACTTCCAAAATGTATGAGCATTATGTGCCAAAAATCCCCTCCACCCCAAACAAAAAAATAAAGTGCTAATCTTAACACTTACCCGCCAAGCATAAATTCCCTTTTCTAAGCCACATTCTCCTCAAACAAAAATCCCCTCTCTTCCAATACAAATCCCCCCTCCCAGCTCAAATCCTCTCCATAACCAAATCCCCCATCCTAGCACAAATCCTCTACCCCTCAAATTTCCTCTCTGTGCATAAATTCTCTTCCCCCTCAAAATCCCCCTCTCCCAGCACAACTTTCCCCCAAATCCCCTCTCCTAGCACTAATCCCCCCCCCTTCAAATTTTTCCTCCTAGCACAAATCACCCCAATCATCCCTACTAGCACAACTCCCCCCCCCAAATCCCCCTTCCTAACAGAAATTCACTCTTAGTTCAAATCCCCCTCTAAATCATCTCTCCAAGACACCACTCCAAATCCCCACCGTGCCCAGGGCAACCGCCCCTCCTCCCACCCCTTGTCCCGGCCCTGGCTTTCGGTCCAGCACTAATGACAGCCAATGCAATTTTAAAATGGCAGTTTAAATATTTAAAAAAAGGAACACCAAGATAGTAGATGAAGTGCAATGGCTGGAGTAAGGCGTCAGCCTCATATGTGGTCAAATTTATCGAAGATGACTCCAGCTTGGTGAAGGTTGGTATTTGGGGGCGTACATCAATGACTGACTCCTCCCATCGTTTCTTTGTGCCTATGGTAATATAAACTCACAGTCCAAAATATTTAATAATAATAGCGGGAAAATGTTTTAGGTACGTCCATTGGCTCGCTGCGATTATAGGATGGATACATTTCTCTTTTCCTCTGTTTCCCGCTATGGGAAATGTCAACAATATACAGTCTGAGTAGGTCGATGCTGAGTAGGTCGATGCTGAGTAGGTCGATGCTGAGTAGGTCGATGCTGAGTAGGTCGATGCTGAGTAGGTCGATGCTGAGTAGGTCGATGCTGAGTAGGTCGATGCTGAGTAGGTCGATGCTGAGTAGGTCGATGCTGAGTAGGTCGATGCTGAGTAGGTCGATGCTGAGTAGGTCGATGCTGAGTAGGTCGATGCTGAGTAGGTCGATGCTGAGTAGGTCGATGCTGAGTAGGTCGATGCTGAGTAGGTCGATGCTGAGTAGGTCGATGCTGAGTAGGTCGATGCTGAGTTTGGACTCTCGCCGCATTGCTGAATCTGTATTGCCCTCTTCAATTCCTACGTCCTGAAATGTAAACATTAATTACTCATCAGAACAAGTTCCTTCATTTCAAACAAACACTGAGCCTTTTACACATTTATTTCTTTCATTCTATATTATTATACCATTAAAGCTACGTTTAGAAGATGTGTGGTTGTTATCGTGCCACCCCTGAGAAGCCATCCACAAAGAATCGCTTTTCAGAGGCGTTTGACAGGTGAATAGGTGATATGTTGCCGCCTCACCACCTGTTTTAGCCCGCGTTCACATATGTGCAGTGCGTTTCCTGTGCGAATCACATGCAATATACCGCACATATGTGAACCCGGGCTAAAACAGGTGGTGAGGCAGCAACATATCACCTATTCATCGCCTGTCAAACGCCTCTGAAAAGCGATTCGCGTGCAAATCACATGCGATATGTGTGCGGTGCAATTGGAGCCATACATTTTGTATGGCTCCAATCGCACTGCATCCGCACCAAAAATGTGCAGGACCCTTTTTTTGGGTCCACACTAGAATCGGATTGCATGGGTTTTCACACCTATGCGATCCGATTCTACACATTGCACCGTTTTGTGGACCGCTTTCAGGGTGTTTTTAACTTAACATACACACCAGTGGCGGTTCGCATGACCAGGGTGCGATTCTGATGTGGTGCGGAATTCACACTGAAAACACTGTGAATTCCGGACTGCATCAGTGTGAACCATGGCTTAATCTTGTAAATGCTGCACCACCAGGGCCCCATTCATGGATATATTTGATTGTAGCATGACCCCATTCACTGACGGCAACGGGGGGATAAGGGATCATTTTTGCCTGGGCCACAAAGCAAAGCATGGCAGCACCAGTATATGTAAATCCCTGTCTATCTGCACTTGCAGTTTAAGGTGGGAAGGATAGTTGGGGGTGGTAAAAACTTAAACTGCAAGTCTAAATGAGCCCTTAAAGTGTTTGTAAAGGTGTAGTGTGGGTTTTGAACACATTGATTTACAGGAAACTTAGTAGTAGTATTGTGATATCAATTATGTTATTATAAAAGTAATAAAATATATATACACACACGTGTACCGTAATTTTCGGTTTACAAATGAAAATCCATTGAAAATAATGCCTCTGTTTACAAATATTTTACTAATTTTTTTTGCAATACGAAGTGTATGTCGGTGCTGATTTTTAAATGCAATTGCCGGCTTTTTTCCCTTCACTATAGCTCACAGAATTAGCTGTCAATTTCCAGGGAGCTAAAGGATGCATTGTTTCTTTTAACTCAGGGAAATAAACTAAAAAGGAAACTTTTTTTTACCTGGGGAGAAAGTGACAGCTGATTCTCTGAGCTAAAGTGAAGAAAAAAAAAAAAAGCTGGTAATTCCATTTAAAAACCGGCACTGACCTATAGTGACAGCGACTTTTTAAAAAAAATTTCTGACCTCCGGAGCAGATTAATTGGTTTTCAATACATTCCTACGGGAATTTCGGTTTACGAATTTTTTGCAATACAAAACGTCCTGGAGAATGCATTAAATTCCGAGGTACACCTGTGTGTGTGTGTGTGTGTGTGTGTGTGTGTGTATGTATGTGTATATATATATATATATATATATATATATATGTGTGTGTGTTTGTGTATATATATTGTGGCAGTACAGTATCCTGCCACGGTGGAAATCATGATGGACACCCAGGATTCTCAACTATACAGGTTGAGGGGCTCCAGGCAGATCTCATAATGCAGAGGGAACTGGCTTATCAGTTTCCTCTTTGGTTTGTAAAGCCTGTTTTGGGACCTGTAGCCTGGAGATTTCTTAGAGATATGGGAGGGATGAAATCTCCAATCCTGGGCCCATATTTTGGGAGCAGCCAGCGTGCTGATTGCACAGGTGTGTGCAGGCCTTTTAGGGGAGGCCAGGCCATGATTCTGAGCTCCACCCCAGCAGATAGGAGTCAGGAGGGCTCCACCCCGGCAGATAGGAGTCAGGAGGGCTCCACCAAGGAGAGGTGGAAGCCAAAAGCAGCAAGGAGCTGTTTGAGAATAGCTGTGTGCTAAAACAACCCTGTGGAAGAAGTCTGTAGGAGACAGATATAGAGCGGTATAGCTGAAAGAGCCAAAAGGCTGAATTGTTTGGTTTGATGTTGGATACCCCTGTGTGGGAAGCATTTGTGTTTCTGGAACTTTTTCCTTTAAATAAAATTGGGCAAAAAGGCCCTTAAAAAAGAAGCGAGTTGCTGTGTGCTTTGAAGAAGCTCTACCACTCTGAAGCGAGTTCCCACAATATATATATGTGTGTGTATATATATATATATATATATATATATATATATATACACACATATACACACACTTGGCCTCATGTATACTAGGAGATGGTCTCATTATGCTGTGGGAAGTTGGGAACCTTTGACCTTTGCATTCTGTGGTGTAGCTCAAACCAGTTTTGACTAGTTGTTTGAACCGCTATATAAAAGATTGTAATACAAAGAGTTAGTTGGAGTTTGACTCATATTCAAGTATGGGTCACCGGGCTGTCGTCACCAGGAACTCAAGGAAGGGCTGAAAACTCCACCCTGGTGTGGAACGATTCTGTATGTATCTTTATCATCTGTAATACCTCTTTTAACCAAGCTAAGTAAATTATTTTATTATTATACTTTTGAGTTTGTCTGAAATGATTGTACCATATCAGCATATCTGAAAGATTAACTCCTAGATGCTGAGCACACGCAAATATGAGGCCTCTCGGTGGCTGGGCCTTGATGCTGAGTGGTCGCATATTTGCGTACCATTTGAAAATACGTATGTGCTCAGAGCGTGTGCCCTGCGTGCTCCCAGCCTATATGTCCGTGTCTCACGGAAAGGTCCCGATCTCCCCTTGCGATCGGGACCTTTTTCGATCATGTTACCCTTGTGACAGCGAATCACGGCGGTCACATGACCCTAAAACCCCACCTCCTGGCTTTTGAAACTCTTAAATGGCCGGGAGGCACCGGTGCAAAGGGGTTACACACTGAAACTTCTAAGTAATAAGGCTAACCCCTTATTAAAAAAGGCTCAAGGTTTTCTACCTTCATGCATTCTATGCATGAAGGTAAAAAATCTTCTGTGTGCAGCAGCCCCTAAAACTTACCTGAGCCCCATCCTGGTCCAGCGATGTGCTCAAGAACCTTGGTTCTCTGGGGTTTCTCCCTCCTCATTGGTTGAGACAGCAGCAGCAGCCATTTGCTCCTGCTACTGCCAGTCACAGCCACTGAGCCAATAAGTTAGAGAGTGGGGGTGGAGCTGAGCAGCGTTCTTTGTGTAAATAGACACACAGAGCAGCTGCTCGGGGGCGAGCCTCCTTCCTGTCTGACTCAACAGTAGAATACTAAAATATTTTATGTCATTTCGTTTTATATGTACCTGAATATAAAAAAGGAAAGCAAGTTTTTTGTTATGTTAACGAGGTTATTTCTTCTGTCTTTGATCCAAAAAAAAATATGATATTATATATATATATACAGTCATGGCCGAAATTGTTGGCACCCTTGATATTTCTCCAGGAAATCATGTATTTCTCACGAAACGTATTGCATTAACACATGTTTTGCTATACACATGTTTATTCCCTTTGTGTGTATTGGGACAAAACAAAAAAAGGGAGGAAAGAAAGCAAATTCGACATAATGTCACACAAACCTCCAAAAATGGGCTGGACAAAAGTATTGGCACCCTTTCACAACTGCGGATAAATAAGAATGTTACAAGCATGTGATGCTCCTGTAAACTCACCTGGGGCAAGTAACAGGTGTGGGCAATATAGAAATCACACCTGAAAGCAGATAAAAAGGAGAGACGTTCACTTAACCTTTGCATTGTGTGTCTGTCTGTGCCACACTAAGCATGGACAACAGAAAGAGGAGACGAGAACTGTCTGAGGACCTGAGAACCAAAATTGTGGCAAAATATCAACAATCTCAAGGTTACAAGTCCATCTCCAGAGAACTAGATTTGCCTTTGTCCACAGTGCGCAACATTATCAAGAAGTTTGCAACCCATGGCACTGTAGCTAATCTCCCTGGTCGTGGACGGATGAGGAAAATTGATGAAAGATTGCAACGCAGAATAGTCCGGATGGTGGATAAGCAGCCCCAAACATGTTCCAAAGACATTCAAGCTGTCCTGCAGGCTCAGGGAGCATCAGTGTCAGCGCGAACTATCCGTCGACATTTAAATGAAATGAAACGCTATGGCAGGAGACCCAGGAGGACCCCACTGCTGACACAGAGACATAAAAAAGCAAGACTACAGTTTGCCTAAATGTACTTGAGTAAGCCAAAAGCCTTCTGGGAAAACGTCTTGTGGACAGATGAGACCAAGATAGAGCTTTTCGGTAAAGCACATCATTCTACTGTTTACCGAAAACGGAATGAGGCCTACAAAGAACAAAACACAGTACCTACGGTAAAATATGGTGGAGGTTCAATGATGTTTTGGGGTTGTTTTGCTGCCTCTGGCACTGGGTGCCTTGACTGTGTGCAAGGCATCATGAAATCTGAGGATTACCAAAGGATTTTGGGTCGCACTGTAGGGCCCAGTGTCAGAAAGCTGGGTTTGCGTCCAAGATCCTGGGTCTTCCAGCAGGACAATGACCCCAAACATACGTCAAAAAGCACTCAGAAATGGATGGCAAAGAAGCGCTGGAGAGTTCTGAAGTGGCCAGCAATGAGCCCAGATCTAAATCCCATTGAACACCTGTGGAGAGATCTTAAAATTGCTGTTGGGAAAAGGTGTCCTTCCAATAAGAGAGACCTGGAGCTGTTTGCAAAGGAAGAGTGGTCCAAAATTCCGGGTGAGAGGTGTCAGAAGCTTATTGATGGTTATAGGAAGCGACTGATTTCAGTTATGTTTTCCAAAGGGTGTGCAACCAAATATTAAGTTAAGGGTGCCAATACTTTTGTCCAGCCCATTTTTGGGGTTTTGTGTGACATTATGTCATATTTGCTTTTCTGCCTCTGTTTTATATTTGTTCCAATACATACAAAGGGAATAAACATGTGTATAGCAAAACATGTGTTAATGCAATACCTTTTTTGTGTGAAATACTTGATTTTCAGGAAAAATATCAAGGGTGCCAACAATTTCGGCCATGACTGTATATATATATATATATATATATATATATATATATATATATATATATATATACACACACACATACATACACACACACATATGAAATATTATAAACCAACAAAAAATATATATAAGCAAAATTATTTCTTCTGTCTTTGACCACATTTAGGAAACTTTTCTTCACTTCCTGTCCCTGTGAGGCCCACAGGAAATAGCCAATAAAAGCCAGACAGAAGCTGTTAGCCTTTCTTGCTCTAGCCAAATTGAAAGGGAATAGCTAAAATTTTAGAGCTTGAGTTATTGAATTCTATGAACAGCAGCTTTTCTTCAAAAATGCTAACATCTCATTAAAACACAAAAAAAGATAATTGTATATATATATATATATATATATATATATATATATATATATATATATATATATATATATATATATACACACACACACAGTGGGGATCGAAAGTTTGGGCACCCCAGCTAAAAATATGTATTAATGTGCATAAAGAAGCCAAGCAAAGATGGAAAAATCTCCAAAAGGCATCAAATTACAGATTAGACATTCCTATAATATGTCAACAAAAATTAGATTTTATTTCCATCATTTACACTTTCAAAATAACAGAAAACAAAAAAAATGGCGTCTGCAAAAGTTTGGGCACCCTGCAGAATTTATAGCATGCACTGCCCCCTTTGCAAAGCTGAGACCTGCCAGTGTCATGGATTGTTCTCAATCATCGTCTGGGAAGACAAGGTGATGTCAATCTCAAAGGTTTTAAATGCCCAGACTCATCTGACCTTGCCCCAACAATCAGCACCATGGGTTCTTCTAAGCAGTTGTCTAGAAAACTGAAACTGAAAATAGTTGACGCTCACAAAGCTGGAGAAGGCTATAAGAAGATAGCAAAGTGTTTTCAGATGTCAATATCCTCGGTTCAGAATGTAATTAAGAAATGGCAGTCATCAGGAACAGTGGAAGTTAAAGCAAGATCTGGAAGACCAAGAAAAATATCAGACAGAACAGCTCGCAGGATTGTGAGAAAAACAATTCAAAACCCACGTTTGACTGCACGATCCGTCCAGAAAGATCTGGCAGACACTGGAGTTGTGGTACACTATTCCACTATAAAGAGATACTTGTACAAATATGGTCTTCATGGAAGAGTCATCAGAAGAAACCTCTTCTACGTCCTCACCACAAAAATCATCGTTTGAACTTTGCAAATGAACATATAGACAAGCCTGATGCATTTTGGAAACAAGTTCTGTGGACCGATGAGGTTAAAATTGAACTTTTTGGCTGGAATGAGCAAAGGTACGTTTGGAGAAGAAGGGGCACAGAATTTAATGAAAAGAACCTCTGTCCAACTGTTAAGCATGGGGTTGGATCAATCATGCTTTGGGGTTGTGTTGCAGCCAGTGGCACAGGGAACATCTCACAAGTAGAAGGAAAAATGGATTCAATCAAATTTCAGCAAATTTTGGATGGTAACTTGATGCCATCTGTGAAAAAGCTGAAGTTAAAGAGAGGATGGCTTCTACAAATGGATAATGATCCTAAACACACCTCGAAATCCACGGGGGATTACATCAAGAGGCGTAAACTGAAGGTTTTGCCATGGCCTTCACAATCTCCTGACCTCAACATAATTGAAAATCTATGGATAGACCTTAAAAGAGCAGTGCGTGACAGACAGCCCAGAAATCTCAAAGAACTGGAAGACTTTTGTAAGGAAGAATGGGCAAAGATACCTCAAACAAGAATTGAAAGACTCTTGGCTGGCTACAAAAACCCTTTACAAGCTGTGATACCCAAAGGGGGCAGTACAAGATATTAACTCCGCAGGGTGCCCAAACTTTTGCAGACGCCATTTTTTTGTTTTCTGTTATTTTGAAAGTGTAAATGAATGAAATAAAATCTAACTTTTGTTGACATATTATAAGAATGTCTAATCTGTAATTTGATGCCTTTTGGAGATTTTTCTCTTTCCTTGGCTTCTTTATGCACATTAATACAAATTTTTAGCTGGGGTGCCCAAACTTTCGATCCCCACTGTAATATATATATATATATATATATATATATATATATATATATATATATATATATATATATATATAGGACATTTCAGGAAGATTACCCAGGCATTCCCTCAAAGATGCTTTAGAGTTGCTTCAAAGTAGTGCTTAAGTCGCCTGGCAAAGTCGCACCATAAGTCATACGATTTTCAGGTCGCAGTAGTGTGAGCCAAGACTGACACCCGCGGCAGATCGCAGCTGTAGTGCATTTAAAACGCTGTGTGGGAGACCAGGGGCGGACTGACCATTTGGAAACTCAGGCACTGCCCGAGGGCCCGGGGTCAGTAGGGGGCCCCATGAGATGCCCCTGGTACCTTTTTCATAGGCTTTTTTGAGTTTGGGCAAGGACACAGGGGCCCCATGATCCCTTACTGGCCGGAGGCCCCATGAGTTGTCAGTCCGCCCCTGTGGGAGACGCTCATGGAATGTGGGTTTCCCGCACTGCTTTCTAGTGTGAACAGGCCCTAACAAGGTTAGAAGGAATACTTTTCCAAATATTTATGGAAGACATTGTTGCTTTTTGTCATTTTGTATATCAATACATATTAGTTACTTACAATTACTTACCTGAGCTGGCAAAACTACTTCGAAAAATTGTGTTTCAGTTGCAGTACCATTGGTCTCCTGTGTCGTTACTAGTACCCTTTGGCAAGAAATAAAGTACCAAATTAGAAAATGATTACATTCGTGCATTACAAATATAAAGAGGATCCTCCTGCGCTTAAATGGAGCCCTAACCCTAAAGCTGCTAACACTAACCTTCTACCCAATAAGTGTAAGTGACAATTGATACACACAGTGTAGCGCTAAACAAACATATTGATACTACCAAAAAACAAATAAAATGCAAAAAAACATAAAAATATATAAGTGATAAATGTAAGTAAAAGTGTACAACACTCAATCCCCCCTACAATCCACACTTGAGGGATCCAATCCCAAATGAATAAAAAGTGCAACACGTGAATTTCCTCTATGGGAACATACTGTATATCAGTGGTTCTCAACCTTCCTAATACCGTGACCCTTTAATACAGTTCCTCATGTTGTGGTGACCCCCAACCATAAAATAATTTTTGTTGCTACTTCATAACTGTAATTTTGCAGTGAGAGGAGTAGTGCCACATCACTGATGTCAGTGGGAGGAATAGTGTCCCATCATTGGTATCAGTGGGAGGAATAGTGTCCCATCATTGGTATCAGTGGGAGGAATAGTGCCCATCATTGGTATCAGTGGGAGGAATAGTGTCCCATCATTGGTATCAGTGGGAGGAATGGTGTCCCATCATTGGTATCAGTGGGAGGAATAGTGTCCCATCATTGGTGTCAGTGGGAGGAATAGTGTCCCATCATTGGTATCAGTGGGAGGAATAGTGCCCCATCATTGGTATCAGTGGGAGGAATGGTGTCCCATCATTGGTATCAGTGGGAGGAATAGTGTCCCATCATTGGTGTCAGTGGGAGGAATAGTGTCCCATCATTGGTATCAGTGGGAGGAATAGTGCCCCATCATTGGTATCAGTGGGAGGAATAGTGCCCCATCATTGGTATCAGTGGGAGGAATAGTGCCCCATCATTGGTGTTAGTGGGAGGAATAGTGTCCCATCATTGGTGTTAGTGGGAGGAATAGTGCCCCATCATTGGTATCAGTGGGAGGAATAGTGCCCCATCATTGATATCAGTGGGAGGAATAGTGCCCCATCATTGGTGTTAGTGGGAGGAATAGTGCCCCATCATTGGTGTCAGTGGGGTGGGGGGGATAGTGCCCCATCATTGATACTAGTGTGGGGGGGAATTGTGCCCCATCATTGGTGTCAGTGGGGGGGGGATAGTGCCCCATCATTGGTATCAGTGGGAGGAATAGTGTCCCATCATTGGTATCAGTGGGAGGAATAGTGTCCCATCATTGGTATCAGTGAGGAGGAATAGTGCCCCATCATTGGTATCAGTGGGAGGAATAGTGCCCCATCATTGGTATCAGTGGGAGGAATAGTGCCCCATCATTGGTATCAGTGGGAGGAATAGTGCCCCATCATTGGTGTTAGTGGGAGGAATAGTGCCCCATCATTGGTGTCAGTGGGGTGGGGGGGGATAGTGCCCCATCATTGATACTAGTGTGGGGGGGAATTGTGCCCCATCATTGGTGTCAGTGGGGGGGGGGATAGTGCCCC
The DNA here is from genome assembly GCF_062004578.1 of Staurois parvus. Classification (NCBI taxonomy): domain Eukaryota; kingdom Metazoa; phylum Chordata; class Amphibia; order Anura; family Ranidae; genus Staurois; species Staurois parvus. The sequence goes on along the minus strand of NW_028318623.1, from coordinate 8,587,924 downwards.
ATCATTGGTGTTAGTGGGAGGAATAGTGCCCCATCATTGGTATCAGTGGGAGGAATAGTGCCCCATCATTGATATCAGTGGGATGAATAGTGTCCCATCATTGATATCAGTGGGATGAATAGTGTCCCATCATTGGTATCAGTGGGAGGAATAGTGCCCCATCATTGGTATCAGTGGGAGGAATAGTGCCCCATCATTGGTGTTAGTGGGAGGAATAGTGCCCCATCATTGGTGTCAGTGGGGTGGGGGGGATAGTGCCCCATCATTGGTGTCAGTGGGGGGGGATAGTGCCCCATCGTTGGTGTAAGTGGGGGGAGGAATAGTTCCCCATCGTTGGTGTCAGTGGGGGGGGGGGGGGGGAGGAAATAGTGCTCCATCATTGGTATTAGTGACACCAATGATGGGGCACTATTCCTCCCACTGACACCAATGATACTTACCTTGCTGACTCCTGCTCCAGCCTGGGCTCGCTCCCTCCCTCTCCCATCTACAGCCAGCATACCTGGCTGCAGCAGCACCATCTGCACGTTACAGACACTTACCTGTCAGCTGTCTTCCTTCTCCGGCCGCTCCCTCGCTCGATCTTCTTTGATCTTCGCGCTGCTGCTCGGCTCCTCCTCTCCAAGCTCCACCTCCTCGCCGGTGATTGGCCGCCTATGTGCCTCTCCTGAGCTACAGTTCTGGTGGCCAATCACTGGCGAGGAGGCGGAGCTGTTCAGTGATCCCGGGGATGTGGCCAGATGACAGGGGCGGCATGTCATCCCGCGCACACATCGCGGTCCAGGGAAATGTGGACGTATCTGCATGTGGGCGGACCTGCCTGGAGACTGATAGAGGAGCGGTGTCTCGGTTCCTAAGACCATCGGAAATATGTGTTTTCCGATGGTCTTAGGAGACCCCTGTGAAAGGGTTGTTCGACCCCCAAAGGGGTCGCGACCCACAGGTTGAGAACCGCTGCTGTATATAGTGCAAACAGTGCTATGTGTCATACATCACACAACAGAAATGTGAATAGCACTTATTATTCATTTGGGATTGGATCCCTCAAGTGTGGATTGTAGGGGGATTGAGTGTTGTGCACTTTTACTTACTTTTATCACATATATATTTTTTGTTTTTTTTGCATTTTATTTTATTTTTGGTAGTATCAATATATTTATTTGTTTAGTGCTACACTGTGTGTATCAATTAGTGCATTACAGAGACTTTTTTTTAATATAGGGAAAATGTAAGGAAACAGTAAAAACTTTAGCAGATTTTCAGTATCCTAAAGAGATACTAAAGCTTTTTTTTAAAAAAAAAAAACCCAAAAACAGCAAATAACAAACATGTCTATACTTACCCGCCCTATGCAGTGGTTTTGCACAGCAGTCTGGATCCTCTTTTTTTTGGGTCCCTGCTCCTCCCCATCGAGCAGTGCCCCCAGGGAAAGCTGTTTGCCCTGGGGGCACTGCTGCGTGCTCCTCCCTGAGCCACTGCTCTGAGTCCATAAGACATGGCTTGGCCCGGCCCCCGCTCTCTTCTCATTGGCTCACTAGGGGGGGGGGGATGCTTCACACAGAAAGTTTTCTATCTTCATGTATAGAATACATGATGATAAAGAAAAACCTTGAATCTTTACAACCACTTTAAGTTCAAAGCGCTGAGCAAACTGTTGGCGCTATATAAATCCTGTATTATAATAATAATTGAAAGCACAGCCAAAACATGGAAAAAAGCACATATACACTATATTGTCAAAAGTATTGGTCGGTCGGCCTTCACACACACATGAACTTTAATGGCATCCCAATCTTAGTCCATAGGGTTCAATATTGAATTGGCCCCACCCTTTACCACCCAGTGGTCCTTTAACCACTTCCAGTCCGGACACTTTTACCCCCTTCCTGTCCAGGCCAATTTTCAGCGCTATCACACTTTGAAGGACAATTGCGCGGTCATACAACACTGTACCCATATGAGTTTTTTAGCATTTTTTTGAGACAGATAAAACTTTATTTTTATTTTGGTGGTATTTATTCACCACTGACATTTTTTTTTCTATATACCTGTAAATGAAAAAGTCTCAACATTTTGAAAAGTGTATAAAATTTTTCAAATAAATAATCTTTTTTCATAAATCTTGGCCAAAATGTATTCAGTTATCTTTTGAGTAAAAAAAAATACCCCAAATTAGTTTATAACAAAATTATAATTTTTCTAAATTTTTTTTTTTTACATTTTTATTTTATTTTTTGATATTATTATTATGCTCATGCACTGCTCCCGTCCGGCCGTTTATGTACATGGGCCAGACAGGAAGTGGTTAAGGCTTCAATTACATATGAACTCTCCTAGACTTTTAGCTCCCCTGACAGCAGAAAACCGCTAAACACAGCAAAAACATGTGTACATGAGGTACTGCGTTTAGTGCTTGGACATTTATTCGTTTGATTGGCCAGAGTATTTTCCATTGACATGAATAAACAGGTTTTAGTTTTGGGGGATTTAGTTATGCTTTGATCCCCTTAGTGTCAGAGTATTTTTCTATTTGTTCTGAATCCTATACCTTTTATCATATGAAGTCTACCTCCAACTTACTATATATCATTTTTTTGTGACAGATGGGGCTTTTATTTGGCAAAAGATTTAGATACTGTGCATTTTTCTGTACTTTTTTCCCCCAACACAACATTTACAAAGTTTGCACATCCCCAGATATTTACTCCACAGTATAACTGCTAGTCTGCTGATGAGCCACTTGCCTTCCAGAGGATTTACCCCCCTTCCTGACCAGGCCATTCTGTGTGAAAAGGCACTGCGTTACTTTAACTGACAATTGCTCGATCATGCAACACTGTACATAAATTAAATTTATGTCCTTTTTTCCCACAAATAGAGCTTTCTTTTGGTGGTATTTGATCACCTGTGTTTTTTTTTTTTATTTTTGCGCTATGAACAAAAAAAAAGATGGACAATTTTGAAAAAAAAAAACCCTAATTTTTTGACTTTTGCTATACAGTAAAACATATCCAGTAAAAAAATTAAAAAAAATCTAATTTCTTCCTAAATTTAGGCGAAAATGTATTCTGCTCCATGTCTTTGGTAGAAAAAAAAAAAAAAAAAAAAAAAAAAAAATCACAATACATGTAGAAGATGAACTGGTTTACGTGAAAATTATAGCGTCTACAAATGGCGGTATATATACTGGAATTTAAATTTGTTTTTATACCAGTAATCAGCGAATTATGGCGGGACTGCGGTGGGCATTCTGACACTGGGTGGGAACTGACTAAATGCCACTGACATCCCTAGTGACACTACGGACTCATGTACACGGGGAGTTTGGAAAACTCTTCTGAATGATGGAAACTGACTTCTGGAAAATGTAGGTTAAAAAACGTCAGTTTAGCCACGTTTATGTGCGTTTGCGTTTTAGAAGCGTTTTTAAAAGATAACCTCAGGAGACCTTCCCAAATGCCCAGAATGCACTGAAAAATAGTAAAAAATTATCTATTTCAGACATTTTGAGAGAAATAGAGAGAGCAGAAGCAGATAGAGCAGTATGTGGTGAGATGACCTGTCTTTTCTGGTTGTATTCACTATGAATCCCATCATGAGTATAATGCGGCACGTTCTACCATTTTTTTCCTTCACGCGAAACCTGAAACTGACTACGTTGGTGTACTGGGTCCATTTGAATGCATGGTAAATGCTTTGCATGCATTTCTGATGAAGAAAAAGGGCTCTGGATAGCATCTGGACATGGAACAGTTAAAAAATGCTTCCAAACGCTTATAAACGCAGTTAACCGCATTTACAAGTGTTTACAAGCGTTTGGCGTTTGAAACGCTGGTAAAATCTACTCCTGAACGCAAGTTAAAAAAAACAACTGTAAACTCAACTGCCTGTAAACGACAACGTGTACATGGACACATAGGAAAGCATTAGGGAGAGTTCAGGGGCTGCTGAAAAAAAAAATGCTGAACAGCTCCTGAACGTCAGTTTATCAGCTGCAGTGTACATGAACCCTAATATAGTGATCAGTGCTAATAAAAAGCACTGACACTGTACTACTGGCACTGGGCAGGAAGGGGTTAACATCTAGGATGATCAAAGGGTTAATTGTGTGCTGTGTGTGTTTTACATTATGTATTGTGTGTGTTTTACTAGGGAGACATGCTGCTTTGTATTTCTCAGAGAAATACAAAGCAGCATGTCCTTGCTGGCAGGAGAGAGACGTGTGTTGTTTACTTCTTCTATAGGTTGGCGGGCAAGCGGTTAAAATATCATGCATAAATACAGTATGTACATAAATGAATGCAAGTCCAAACAAAAGTAAGCTGTAGACAAATAATTTTGTTTAGGATGCATTCGATTATTGAATTTTGTTTCGTCATATTCGTTATGTGGACCCGATTCGTTTTCGGGATACATTTCGTATATTCGTTGGTTTGGGTGGATTAGAAAAATTTTGCAGTGGAAGATTGCTATATATTATTGAAATGGACAAATTCAAAACACAGATTCAGTCTTTTCGGATGCTAGTCCAACCCACCAAGAGGTAAAATTGAATCGAAATAAACCGAATTGCACATGTCTACTAAGTGCAGAATGGAGCTGCAGAGTCATCATATAATCAAGAATTATACGCTTTACATAATGTTTAGTGGTTTCATACCTGAGATAACGTGTCCGGAGGTTCATAGACACTTGGATTTTCTGCCTGTTATGTAAAAAATGCAATGTATTTCTTAATTGCTGTACAACCAACATTGACACACTAATACATGTTAAACTGAAGTGCACTTAGAACTCATATTTCATTGTTTGGTAGGTGCTGAGTGCTAAAGTGGAGCTGCACCGGCCAGGGTCTCTAGCAGCACGTGCCGCATTGTTCAAGTATCCAGAGCATATCTGCACATTAGGAAAAGATTAAAGTGATTGTGTAGGTTACATTTTTTAAAAATAACATGTCATACTTACCTGCTCTGTGCAGTGATTTTGCACAGAGCAGCTACGATCCCTGCCGAGTGCCCCCAAAGCTGCTTGCTCTGGGGGCACTTGTGCCTGCTCACTCCAGAGCCATATCTGTGTGCCCGCTAGATGCCCCCCCCTCCCTGCTCACTTGCGTGAATGAGAATAATGGGAGCCAATAGCTCATGCTGCTGTCTCTAAGCCAATGAGTTGAGAGAGAGCCTCAGCTCTTGTGCACATTGCTGGATTGGGATCGGGCTCAGATGAGTAGGGAGTAGGGGAGGGAAGCTGCAGAGGAAGCTGCACTGAGAAAGTTATTCAAATCTTCACACCTTCTGCCTTTATAATCTATTTAACACTTATCTCTTAGTCTGGCAGCTTTGGAGATGCCAGGTCCACACTCCCCTAAGCTACTCCATTTCTCTCTGGGCAGACAGTGATGATATAACTCCAGCGCATGTGTAGCCAAGTGCTGGACCACAGAAACATGGAGAAGAAGACTCTTCCCTCTTTACAATCAGTTTACTTCCACTTTCTAATGCTATGCTAGATGTTATGTTGCACTATCCCCTCCAGCTAGCAGAGGAAGAACTGAAGCCTACAGATATGTATGCAGAACACTGGGAATGAAGATATTTGAAGTTCTGGAAGTAGGCCATGTTGTGGAGCTTATTGACTCATTAGACTACAAATCCCATAGACACTGTGCAGTAGAAGGAGTGGTGGAATAGTATTTTTGCTCTAGTACTTTCTTCCTCTGAGCACTAAGAGCTTGGTGGAGAGAGGGGACCACTGGTCGCATGCTGACAGAATGGAGAGGCCAGACCAGCGGGACTCGATCCTGTGACCGAGAGTGAAGATACTTGGTGCATCTACGCCACTGCCGCTAGAAGATCTGAGCATTCATCCGCTCATACCACTGCTCATAGGCACAATTCCTCCCAGTGACATCAATGATGGGTCACTACTCCTTCCACTGACACCAACGATGGGACATAATTCTTTCTAATGATAGAAACGATGGGGCACTATTCTTCCCACCTATACCACTGATAGGATGCTATTCTTCCTTCTACTGACCAGAAGCACTGTATGTAATTTTTTTACTTGCATTGACCACCAATCCTGATAAAGTATCTACTCCCAATGATGCTGAGGCATCTTCTACTTCCACTGGCCACAGTTTGACCCCCCCTAAGGTCTAAAGGACAGTAAACTGGCCCTTTGTTTGTAACAGGGGTCCCTTAAACTTTCTAAACACTGTCCTTAAAACTTTAGGAGGGTGTACTGTGGCCAGAAAAAGTCCAGGCATCAGTGGGACTAAACATTGTCCCCTCTTTGTTATAAGTCCCATTATTGCTGTCAGTGGAAGGAATAGTGTCCCATCATTGGTGTCAGTGGAAGGAATAGTGCCCCATCATTTTGTATCATTGGAAGGAATAGTGCCCCATCATTGTTGTCAGTGGAATAGTGCCCCATCACTGGTGTCAGTGGGAGGAATAGTGCCCCATCATTGCTGTCAGTGGAAGGAATAGTGCCCCATCACTGATGTCAGTAGGAGGAATAGTGCCCCATCACTGGTGTCAGTGGGAGGAACTGTACCCCATCAATGGTGTCAGTGGGCGGAATAGTGCCCCATTGTTGGTGTCAGTGGGAGGAATAGTGCCCCATCACTGGTGTCAGTGGAAGGAATAGTTCCCCATCATTGGTGTCAGTGGGAGGAATAGTGCCCCACCTTTAGTATTAGGGGGAAGAATAGTGCCCTGTTGTCAGTGTTGGTTGCAGGAACTATGCCCCACTGTTGCTGACAGTGGGTGGAATAATGTCCCAAGGGCCAGTAAAAACAAGCAGAGGGCCACATCTAGCCCCTGGGCAGCAGTTTGGAGACCACTGGTTTAGAAAGTTTGGAGACTCCTGCAATACACCATCTAAATCCTCAGGCCTTTTTAATGCAAACTGACACGTTAAATGTGTTCAAAGAACTATTATTTAAATATTTTTTTATTGGTAAATGCAAATAGAAAGTTGCAGAAATGTAAGTAACAGAAGATTGAACCACAAAACAGAGGACATGCGCATTTGGCACTCTTGTTAGTGTTCGATGCAGGGGAGACGTATGGAGACTGCAGGATTACAATAAAGGGAATGAAACAGACATGGCCACCAGAGAGCTGAATATAAAAGCTCTTCAATTGCAGACCTGTTATCCAAAATGTTGTGTAACCTGATAGGGTCACCTTGCTTAATATTATATTTTGGTATTATGGCTATGTGTATACAATCTTTTTTCAAACAGAAAATATACAACACTGGATTCTCAGAGCACTAGGGATTAACTAAAAAGTCAACATTGTTTTGATTATCTTTTTTGAAGTCTCTCAATAAAACCTCATATACAGTATACATTTCAGCATGACCTTTCGAGCTCTGCAAACCAATTTATTCTTACATAGGGGCATATCGATAGAGATAAATAACAAATAGGTACCTAAACCTTCACCTGTTGGCTAAAAATAAAGGGGAACACAAAATATATGACATAAATATGAAAGACTAATTCTCACTAGAACCTCCTGTATAAACTTCAGCTTGAGCTATTGAGTTCAGCATACCAGGATCTCCAAACTTTTCAAAGGGCCAGTTTACTGTCTTTAAGACTTTGGGTGGCCAGATTGTGACCAGTTGGGGTATACAATGTCCTAGGCCCAGCATCAGTGAGAATAAACATAGGTTGGTGGTCAGTAGAATTAGGAATAGTGCCCTCATAGGTGTCAGTGGGAGAAATAGTGCCCCATCGTTGGTCTCAATTGGAGGAATAGTGCCCCATCATTGGTGTCAGTGGAAGGAATAGTACCCCATCATTGGTGTCAGTGGGAGGAATAGTGCCCTATTGTTCGTATCAGTGGGAGAAATAGTACCCCATTGTTGGTGTTAGCGGGAGGAACAGTGACCTGTCATTGGTGTCAGTGGAAGGAATAATGCCTCATTGAGAGAAATGGTGCCGCAATGGCCGGATAAAGGCTAGCAAAGGGCCGCATCAAGCCCTCGGGCCACAGTTTGGAGACCTCTGGTTTACATAAAGGCAAATAAATAAAGATAAACAAGTGTAAAGGAGCATAAAGCAAAGTGGTTCAAAAAAAGGGGAATACAAAAAATAAATATACAATATTGACCAGACTAAAAATTTTTTTTTTTTTTAATCCTGACCATAATAAACAATGAAAGCAGATTTTTCATTTGGCTGGCTGTTCCTGAAACCTGCTTATGTCACTACCAGGTAAAAAAGATCATGACAGCCCAGGTCCTGCCAGCTAAGACTATAGCAGCTGGTGAGTATAACTCAACTTTTTTCTTTTTTTCTCTTTTAAAAAAAAAAAGTATTTGCAGTTTGGGATTATTTCCTAAATCTTTAATCAACCCCCTCCCCCACCAACACACACAGTCATATACACGCACTAACAAACATTACCTGTGTGGGAAGATCTCTTCGTGGTAAAGCCACTCCGCTCTCCAGGATAGTAGAATAATGATTATTATTTGTTTCAGCAGAGTTACAGTTCATTGCAGTGATTTCTAAAGGAAAAAAAAAAAGTTCAGTAAATACATCAATGTATAGTGAAAATCTGTTAACGAAGTGCAGCGCTACCCCCGCAGGAGCAGTTGAATTTGACCTTGGTCCCCCCTAAGCTTTTCACGGCCTGGCAACACACATTTTCTCTCAGTCAGTAAAACAGTCCTTGAGCTTGTTTTTGTTGTTTTTATTAAGGTTAACAACTTGGATGGGGTATAGGGGTATATGGAATGCCCAAGGAACTGTAAAACTTGAGGACAACTTCCTAGCAGCAACACTGTGCAAAAATGAGGACCAAAAATTATCAACTATCTCTTTGGGGGGCACTGATGTCCTCCTCAGACCCCAGATGAATCCTCTCTCTTTCACCCAGCTATCCTAAAGGTATCCCTGGGCAAAGGGATTCCTAAAGCTGACAATTAAGTAATCCTGGATGACAACTAGTTGGATATTGCACCTGACTGCCCTCTCCCTTATCTGGCCAAGGGGGCGTAGAAGTACTCACACGGCCCTGTCCTGTTATCTTGGTGGGTTGCAGCTGCTTTCAGGCCTTATGCTGGGCTGCCTCCTTCCTGGCTGACAGGCTGTCCTCCCTAGGAGACTTGTGGTACAGTGGAGATCCTTTCGCCCAGTACCTGCCTGAAGGTAGACTCCCCTCCTTGAGGCCTCCTCCCAGGCTCCACACTCCAGCACTTTCCTTTAGTCCATCTTCCACTCCGACTCCTCTGCTGCTCAGGCTCTTCCACATTTAAAGGGTTGCTCTTAGCCACTATGCCTGACCTCCTGCCTGGGGATTGGTCAAGTTCCCTTAAAAATGCAAATCTAGGCCTCCTCCACCCCTCTTCCAGAACATTCCAGCAGTTTCTAGAGGGGTGGGAGGGCTCAAGAAGCTGTGATCTGTAGGGCCTCCTAGCCTGTCCTGAGGTAACCTCTCTACCTCATTCTCAGGCTGACTCATCCCAGGCTTCTAGCAAGCCTCTGACTCACAAAAATCCTATCTAGCTAACCTAGAAAGCACTATAGATGAATAGCGAAGAATCAATTTATTTTAATTCTAATTTAAAAGTGCTTTCAAACAAGGAGCATCGCAATCCTATTTATCTTTGGGCTTGCGCACACCATTAGCCTTTCAATTCTGTCCGTTCACACTACTGCATGCAGTACTTTTTCACCACAATGCTGCTGTGGTGAATAACTACAGTTTTGTGGAAAAAAATGAGGAAATAAAAAAAACATATACAATTGCTACACAAGTCAGATTATAATTGGATGTTATTAAAAATAATCTTTCCTTTTCAATCTATAAGGAAATCTATAATTTTCTGTAAAATTCAATACAATATGGCAACCTAGAGGTGTCCTGTACACAGATGGACAACAAAAATAACGTCATCTACTGCCTCCCACCTCTGAGATAGTTATATATTGAAAATACCCTTTTCGTACAAACACATATAAATATATCCATCATCTAGGTCAGTGTTTCTCAACATTTTTAAGTCAAGGCACCCTTTAAAATTATGGACAATCCCGAGGCACCCTTTAAAATTAGAATAGTTTTTCACATTTTAGAATGGGGTGCCCTTTTAAAATTATGGACAGTCTTGAGTCACCCCATTTTAGAAGAGGGCGCTTCAAGACTGTCCATAATTTTAAAAGGGCACCCCATTCTAAAATGTGAAAAACTATTCTAATAGCTTTATATAACGCAGCAACATCCACACATGTAGGACACTCCGAAGTCTGATCCATTATGCTCCCCAATCTGCAGATCCCATCCATCCTGCGGGGATCGTCGGCATGAAACCTATACGGGGTGACACCGGACCCGCGCCACGAAAAGGTAAGTTGGAAAGAAAGCCGACGATCCCTGCAGGGTGGATCGGATCCATCCTGCGGAGATCGTCGGCTTGCTTTACAACTTACAGTACCTTTTCGTGGAGCGGGTCCAGTGTCACCCCAATGCGGTCGGCCACACCCCCCGCACCTGCCTCGGGCTTACTAGGAGCAGAAAAAATGCTAGAACCTCCGGCAGAAAAAGTGGAAATAAAGCATAAAAAAATGCTCATAGTGGCTCATATTACATAAGGATTTAAGAGCGTTTATGGGCATTTGCTTTCATAATATTCCCGTCTGTTCATTTTTCAGTGTACACTTGAAAATGCCAAAAGCTCCTACATGCTGCATTTATAAGCATTTATGAGCGTTTAGCAGGTTTTTTTTTCTCCTGAAAACTCCTCTCAAAAACACGTGTGATTTTTTTTCTATCTGCCTCTGAACTCTTCTCAACAAATATGCCTCTAAACTCCTTAATGTGTATGGACACATAGGGGTTGATTTACTAAAGGTAAATAGGCTGTGCACTGCAAGCAGGGGTGTATTTACCACAAGACAAACAAGGCACTTGCCTAGGGCATCATTTTTCAGGGGGGCAGCACTTCCCTCCAGAAGAAGGGATGAAAGAAGGGACACGTGCCATGGGAACTAGGTGGGATCCAAGAGAGGCTGCGGGCTGCTTGATGCTGTATGTAGAGCCTGACTCTCGTTCCCGGGGATTTCCGGAGCTTTGAAGATGAGTGTCTCTCTCTATCGCTGGGGGGGGGGGGGGGGGGGGGGGAGGTAGTGGAAGGCTCTCCCGGGTGGGGGGCAGGTGTATTGTTGGTCAATGTCAGGCTCTTTCTGCGGGAGGTAGGAAGGGGGGGGGGGGTGTTGGTCATGGGGGCAGACGATTTTTGTGTTGTCTAGGGCAGCACAAAACCTAAATACACCACTGACTGCAAGTGCAGTTGCTCTAGATCCGAAGGGAAGCTCTACAATTTCTTTCATCCAGTCATGTGCAAGCAAAGGCCCCCTTCTTCAGAGCTTCCAAACGCATTAGCTTTTCGACCAGACAGTTCCACAATGGAACGCATCATCCAAGGCTGAAATATTCATGCTATGTGTCTGCCGATTATAATCATTTATGAATATGTATTTGTCTCTTTGGTTTGAATACATTTTATGGTGCTAATGCAGGAGGAGTTTGCACCCTCTTGTGTGTGTTTGTCTAGTTTTTTTTTTTTTGTCAAAGCTTCATTGAAGTTAGAAGCTGATTGGCTATCATGCACAGCTGCACCAGACTTTGCACTCTGCAGTTTTGGTAAACCCACCCCAGTGTGCTGCAGTGCTGTACCACAGAGCACTCTTAGGCCTAGTTTACACATGTGGTTGGCGTGGGGGTGTGTGGTAAAAATATTGGTTGAGTCACAGTTTTACCACCATCTGACTGGTCACCTTAGCCAGTAGTGTATTTAGGTTTTGTGCTGCCCTAGGTAACAGAAAAATCGTCTGCCCCCACAGACACCGACCAATACCCACCGCCCCCCTTCCCTGCGGAGCGAGCCAGACATTGACCAACAACACTCCTGCCCCCCCATATATAGATAGAAAGAGACACTCATCTGTACAGCTCGAGACATCCCTGGGAATGAGAGTCAGGCTCTACTTACACCATCAAGCAGCCTCTCTCAGATCCCACCTGGTTGCCATTGCGCGTGTTCCTTCTTCCATCTCTTCTTCTGGGGGGAGGTGCTGCCCCCCTGAAAAATGCCACCCTAGTGCCTTGTTTGCCTTGCGGTAAATACACCCCTGACCTTAATCTAACACTGTGGCTAGAGAGGGTTAGCACACATGCCACACCTGCTATGCTTTACCTCACAGCCAGGGCAAAATTTATACCACAAGCAGGGGTGGACTGACAACTCATGGGGCCCCCAAGCAATAGGAAATCATGGGGCCCCTTTGTCCTTGCCCACACTCAAACCACACCCAAAAAAGTCTATGAAAGGTACCAGGGGCATCTCATGGGGCCCACTACTGACCCCAGGCCCCCGGGCAGTGCCCGGGTGCCCAAATGGTCAGTCCGCCCCTGACCACAAGTCATGTTTGGTGGGCAATAATTCAAATCCTGGGCTTAGAGCTGGACCACGGCTGTTCAACATTGACTGTGGCCTGGAAACTGAGGATCACTGAAACCTGGGGCTGGTTTGAAATGGCCCTAAAATAAATATCTGATATCCTGACACCTTTTTTAAAATGGTACCTGTGATTAGGTATTCTGCTGATACTTCCTGGTCTAGTGTCTCCAAGCAACCTTCAACAAGTAAGGCTTTATTACTTACCCTGAATTCGCATGCCACATTCATCCCTTGGTGTTTGATTACCTTTGTTGGGAGTGCGAATAACAAGGACGACAGTAAGCGCAATCACCGCCAAAACAGCAATACAACCAATCACTATGCCAGCTATGGCTCCAGCTGAGAGTGTGTCATTACCATCTGTAAGCACGGAATCAGACAAATATTACTTTGCTTATGTATTATGGTGATACAATATTATTGGAACAATAACATGCAGTAACCTATATTATAGTGCCTTGAAAGAATATTCATACCCCTTGAAATTTTCCACATTTTGTCATGTTACAACCAAAAATGTAAATGTATTTTATTGGGATTTTATTTGATAGACCAACACAAAGAGGCACATAATTGTGAAGTGAAAAACGATAAATGGTTTTCAGAATTTTTTACAATTAAATATCTGAAAATTGTGGCGTGCATTTGTATTCAGCCACCTTTAGTCTGATACCCCTGGCTAAAATCTAGTGGAACCAATTGCCTTCAGAAGTCACCTAATTTGTAAATAGAGTCCATCTGTATGTAATTTAATATCAGTATAAATACAGCTGTTCTGCGAAGCCCTCAGAGGTTTGTTAGAGGATAGTGAACAAACAGAATCATGAAGGTCAAGGAATACATCAGACAGATCCGGGGTAAAATTGTGGAGAAGTTTAAAGAAGAGATAGAGTATTACAAAATATCCCAAGCTTTGAATCTCTCATGGAGGACTGTTCAATATATCATCCGAAAATGGAAAGAGTATGGCACAACTGCAAACCTACCAAGACATGGCTGTCCACCTAAACTGACAGGCCGGGCAAGGACAGCATTCATCAGAGAAGCAGCCAAGAGGCCCATGGTAACTCTGGAGGAGCTGCAGAGATCCACAGCTCAGGTGGGAGAATCTGTCCACAGCACAACTATTAGTCGTGCACTCCACAAATTTGGCTTTTATGGAAGAGTGACAAGAAGAAAGCCATTGCTGAAAGAAAGCCATAAGAAGTCCTGTTTGCAGTTTGCGAGAAGCCATGTGGGGGACACAGCAAACATGTGGAAGAAGGGGCTCTGGTCAGATGAGACCAAATTGAACTTTTTGCCTAAAAGCAAAACTAACCCTGCCCATCACCCTGAACACACTATCCCCACCATGAAACATGGTCAGGGAAGCTTGTCAGAGTTGATGGGAAGATGGATGGAGCCAAATATAGGCCAATCTTGGAAGAAAACCTGTTAAGAGTCTGCAAAAGACTTGAGACTGGGGGGGAGGTTCACCTTTCAGCAGGACAATGAACCTAAACATCCGGCCAGAGCTACATTGGAATGGTTTAGATCAAAGCATACTCATGTGTTAGAACGGCCCAGTCAAAGTTCAGACCTAAATCCAATTGAGAATCTGTGGCAAGACTTGGAAATTGCTGTTCACAGACGCTCTCCATCCAATCTGACAGAGCTTGAGCTATTTTGCAAAGAAGAATGGGCAAATGTCCCTCTCTGGATGTGCAAAGCTGGTAGAGACATCCCCAAAGAAACTTGCAGCTGGAATTGCAGCGAAAGGGGGTCCTACAAAGTATTGACTCCAGAGGGCTGAATACAAATGCACACCACACTTTTCAGATATGCGTTTGTAAAATATGTTGAAAACCATTTATCATTTTCCTTCCACTTCACAATTATGTGCCACTTTGTGTTGGTCTATCACATAAAATCCCAATAAAGTACATTTACGTTTTTGGTTGTAACATAACAAAATGTGGAAAGTTTCAAGCGGTATAAATACATTTTCAAGCCACTGTATATTACACCTTTTACTGCTATAGGTCAGTGTGAGCAACAGCTAAACATGGACTTTACTAACAATTTGCTATTTAATATGTTGAATATAAACCCTTGTGGCTAAAAGGGCCAATATGTAACTTTTCTCTAGAAATCTAACAGAGCAACAATATTACAAAAATCTATAAACACAGTGAATGGTGGTGTTTCCATTGACACTATAGGATAATTTTATGTCAGAGGTACTAGGAATCTAATGAGTATGACTCCTTTCAAATGGGTGGCAAAGGTGGTAACATCACTAAACAAATATGGCCGTGTCGATATTTAGTCAGTAATAGAATCACATTCCCACCCCATTTTACACAGTATATACACTATAAAGCCTAGTACACACAATGAGAAAATCGAAAATATTTCGGAGTGACTGTGTGATCATTAGCGCACAGCTTTCAAGAGCCGATCATGACAGTTCATGAAAAATTATCCAAAGGGACAAGTCGCCTGATCTTTTTCAGACGATTATTATACTGATTACATGAAAATCGTTTGTTCTGGTATTATAGGAGAAACATTTTCTCGTACGATAACAGAACAAACAATTTTCATTTATTATATATTCGTCTGAAAAAAATCAAGCGACCAAGAGCAGGCATGCTCAAAAACGAAAGAATACATTACAATACAATATATTGCATCACTTCTGAAGTTGTAGTCTGTCTTACGAGAATTTTTGTAGCTTTTAGTAACCTCTTCAATTTCAATATTTATTTATTTCAGGTTCTTATATAGCGCCGTCAATTTACGTAGTGCTTCTACATATATATTGTACTTTCACATCAGTCCCTAACCGTCAAGGGGCGTACAATCTAAAGTCCCACACTCACACATACTAGGACCAATTTAGACAGGAGCCAATTAACCTACCAGCATGTCTTTGGAGTGGAAGTGGAGTGTGAGAGGAAACTGGAGTACCCGTAGGAAACCCACGCAGTCACAGGGAGAACATGCATACTCCAGGCAGGTGGTGCCGTGGTTGGGATTCGAACCAGTGACCCTAGTACTGCCAGGCGGACGTGCTAACCATTTAGCCGCTGTGCTGCCCATAGATATGGAGACTAGCAGGCAAAAACAACCCCCAGACAATCATTTGTCTGATATTTTCATAGTGTGCACCAGGCTTTAACCTAATGACAACTCCAGAGAGCTGTCATTAGTGGCAGAGTACACTGTGTGTGAGCTGGCATATCGATGGGCTTTTTCTTTTGACTATCGATGGGCAACATTCATCTTGATTGAAGATGGATTTACAACACTGTTTTTTGTTTTTAACAAAAGGACTTATCAAAAACTTGAGCTGAGTGTTTTTATATACAGCTGACTTTTTTGTGAATGGGTTTACTTTGTATGGATTTGTGGGTTTATCTCTAGTTGAATAAAGCACATAAATTAAATATTGTTTGCAATGTAAGGCTTTTGACAGAGCTCTGGCTAGATGGGGGTCAGTGATCTTTAGAGTGCAGGTAGATTTTCAAGCTTCTTGGAAAATCTCCCTTGCAGCAGTTTTTATTGAATAAAATAGAAAAGTACTGCACTTGTATAATCATAAGCATGACAGAATATTGAATGACTTAGATCTCTTTTACAAAGGCGGTTCAATTTGGTCCACCTGGCTTTTTTTGGTGGACCTGTTTGGACCATTCATTATGCTCTATGAAGCAGCAGTTGTAAATGGACTTGTGTCCTTCTATAACTGCTTACATTTGATCCGATCTGCTAAAAACAGGTGGATGGGGATCCATTCCTCATCCATCTAGTGGATTGAATGGCAGTCAGGTGTAAATTGAGAGGTGGTCCATTTACATGCAACCTTCCATAAAAGTCTGCTCTATAAAAGTGGAGTGAACATGGACCAGCCATCCACTTGCTCAGCAGGGATCAGGGGACAGATTCTCCTGGTGGAGTCTGCCCCATGTGGAAGGGGCCTTACTAAATGTTGGCCAGATATCTCTCTCCCAATCATCAATAATCTGACTGTCTATGGCCACTTATAGACTTTTACTATTGTAAGCTCCTTACGACTTCCCCTCTCTTATCATAGCTCTTTAGTAACCCTAAAATAGCAGCTGTGAAAACTCAGACTGAACAACCAGAAGTAGTGCCCTGCTCTAGACAGCATAAATTTAGTTTTTGACTGTCTTTACTCAATGGAGCAGCAATCTATTTTCTAGGTCTGGCCAGGTTTCCCTAAGCTTGGTAGTTGATTACTGCTGCCTGTGTCTGGAAGAAGCTTCCAGAAATAGAGTAGAAATAAAGACAATCCTTGGGGGGCTACAAGAAGGTGGCTGGGGAGAAGATAAATGTTTGGGAGGCTTGTTCAGCCGGGACTTCTCCTGGGGCTGCTGCCTTTGAGGGGTACCCTGTGTACTGTTGCTAGGCTTCAACATTTGCGTGGCTGAGGGCCTGGAGGAATCTGGACTAAAATACATTTCCTGGAGGACACTACCTTAGGAAACTGGGCTGGATAAGGACCCTTTGCCTAGGACTCCAGGTGTGCCTGTGCTTTAAGGGTTGAATGCCAGAGATTGCTGCAAGGACTGGAACTGCTCATACAGAGTCTTAGATTAATTGGCTTTCCCTCCTTACTGCTGCTCAATGGTTCTGAAGAATCAGTCCTCTTGTACCTGCATTGTGTTTTGGAGTATTCTACACCCCCATCCCTCTCTCCTGTTTGGGCACTGCAATAAATCTACAAAAAGATATTCCCTAGATTAAACCTACGTTTGTTGGAGTTCTTGGAACTGGTATCTGGGCCTGGCAGCCTCTGAATAGGTAGAGACCTGGGTCACTTCCGGTGGCTCAAGGGGGGTGAGTGCTACACACCCATAACTCAAGTTAAAAAAAGGTGATGTGGTACCTAAATAATGTAAAACATGAACCAGCAAACACAAATGCTCCTGCACTTGGGGATGGACTCGATGCAGGCTGCAACCACATTAAGAATGTCCTGGAACATGCACACCTTGCTGCCCTCAACAGACCGGGGGTATCCAAATATACTGAATGAGGAAAGAACAAAGAGAGGGCGCACAGGCCTAGTACATTACCATAAAAAATGTTTAATAAGAAATAAAATAGGTGTTGTACTTACAAACGACAATAAAGTCAAGGCACATCATAAAAGAACAGCTGGGTCAACACCGCTGTCACGGTCTGGGTCAGGTTCAGAGACCAGTTGCTATAGCAGTGTAAAGCTTACCTTAAACCAGCAGGATAGGTACACGGGCAGGTCACCCTGGGAAATCACGCAGGCTCATCTGAGGTGCGGGGTCTAAGCATTAACCGGTTTTCACCAGAGCTCCTAATGGTGGAGATGGATTTGGCTGCGTGTCAATACCAGGCCGCAGATCTCAGGATCACCCCACCAGGGAATGAGCAAGCCGGTAACCGATAGTGGATCAAACAGATTAGGGATAAGCAGAAGCAGAGTCAAACAAGCCAAGGGTCGGTCACAGATGGTAGTGGATGAGGATGAGACGAAATCATGGTCAGGAACAAGCCAAAGGTCGGTAGCGGAGGTGTAGATGGCAGCAGGAACAATAAGCGGGATATTGGCTGGTAAGGCACAATAATCTGGCAAGGAGGAAGTGTATGGACATGGCTTATATAGGAAGTTCATGGGAGGAGCAAGGAGTTCAAGGTTCAAGAGAAAACAGGGCCAAGGCAGGATCATCCAAAGAATTGTCAAGGGAGCTGTCCAGCATTCCAGGTGGCTCAGCGAGAAGAAACATTGTCTCTCACGGCAGAAGGACCAGGTTCGATCCCAGGCTCTGACAACCGCACTGAGTAACAGTCCGTAATGGGGAATGTAGACTTCCAATAGGCTGACGCGTCTGAGGAAGAGGCAAGTCCTCGAAACACGTCAGCCTATTGGATGTCTACATTCCCCATTACGGACTGTTACTCAGTGCGGTGTTGACCCAGCTGTTCTTTTATGATGTGCCTTGACTTTATTGTCATTTGTGAGTACAACACCTATTTTATTTCTAATTAAACATTTTTTATGGTAATGTACTAGGCCTGTGCGCCCTCTCTTTGTTCTTTCCTCAATGTAAAACTGATGACCTTACTGAGCAACTCTACGGAATTTTTCCAAAACGTTTGGGACCCGTGTATAATTCACTATCGTCTGGTGGACTTTATTTGCTTTCTATTGACTGTTTAAAACCCACTTGCTAAAATATTTACTATATGCTCCAGGGAATCAGTGGGGTTTCTCCAGCCCTGAGGCCCTTACCCCCTTCCAACTGGTACTCATCATAATAAGAATGACTTGGCAATTGGGTCGCCCTAATGACATGTAAATGTATTGTATATATGGGTGATCCGGCTGATGTGGCCATGGTATGACTTTGGGTAAAAAGCTTCCGATCTTTGACTGTATCCTTGGCCAGTGCCAGTTCTCTTGCTGTTACACTTTCGGCTATTGTTTTGTTGCTTGTAAAAAACATAAACCCAGACCAGAAAAAGGAAGAGATAAACAGTTCACAAAAGCCTCTATAGAAAGGCACTGTTTGATGGGAAAGCAAGATTAACAACATGAGTCACGTTAAAAAGTAAAAGCTATAAAAATGCCATAATTTATACCCCCTCTTACAGTGCAAGGTCAATCAACTGGCCATCAGCACAATAAAGGAAGTAGGTGATATTATCTAAGGTGTGCCTATTTGTATTTAGATTTTGGACAGTTCTATGACTTTGGATGTAGGGTCACATGCTATGCCCAATGCCAATGGTGATTTATTTTTACCACAGGTCCCAGGTTGTTCTCATTTCAGTCAACTATAGTTTTATTAAAATTACGCAGCATGAGGACCTTCCCAAACTATCCAATCAATCTGTATTCAGTCAGGCAGGCCCTTGTGCTACATAGTTATTGACAGATCAGTCAAATTGTAATATGTGCAGTGAGCCTAAAGCCGAACTCGGAGCTTAATCCAATTCTGACCACTCAGCATGGGTGCCATTTAGAGAATACTTTTCATTTTCTCGATGAATGCAAAGCATTCTCAGATCAGATGAGGTGGAAAGGCGGAAAGGTGATGTCACACTCTCCACCTCGTCCAATCAGAGAATGCTTTCCCTGAATGGCATCTGTGCCAAGTGGCTGATCTGCTGTGTTCAGAATGCAGCAGGGCAGGATCCAAAATTAGCAGAGATCACTGTAGTAGTATCTAGTTCCATGATTTCCAGTTTCTAAAGCAGTGGTCTTCAAACTGCAACCCAGGGGCCAAATGTGGCCCATTGCTTGCTTTTATCTGGCCCTTGGGGCGCTATTCCTCCCACTGACACCAACAATGGGGCATAATTCCTATCTCTGCTACCAACAATAGAACAATAGAACACTATTCCTCCCACTGACACCAATAAATGGTCACTATTCCTTCCCCTGATACCAACAATGGGGCAATATTTCTCCTAGTACTCAAACTGACTCCAGGGCATTTTCTACTCTTCCTGATCACAATCTGGCCCTCTCAAAGTCTGAAGAAAAGTAAACTGACTCTTTGCTTAGAAGTTTGGAGAACCCTGTTCTAGAGAGATTTCACGGGTATGGTATATGTAAAGTTGCGATGGTCCAAACTAGACTGATATAAAACTATGTAAAAATGCCATACCTGGAAAGACTTGAAAACTGAAATTTCCTTGTAGAGCACTGAAGTGCATCACCAAGGACCCCAGACATCGCCTGTTCTGCCATTAATTTAATCTGCCACTGCACAGTACACACTGGATAGACAAGAGGGACTGCAAACCCAGGGCCCAACAGGAATAATAACTAAAAAGCCCAACCTATTATGAATAGCTCACCTTCTTTTTCTACCTCCACATTAAAGAAAAAGGAGTTGGCTCCAATTGCATTCTCAGCTTTGCACATATAACGCCCAGCCATTTCCTCCGTCATGGAGTGCACAATCAGAAATGAGGAATAATCATTAGATACAATTAAGAAATCTTCTCCTGTGGACAGTTCAGTTTGTGTTGGTTCCATCCGAAACCAGGAAAATCTGGATGGGAAGATCTGGGCAGCTTTTGTACTGCTTAAGGTAACAGGGAGGAAGACACTGCTTCCCTTTCTTCCAAACCTCGCGCTGGTATTGAACCCTGGGTATTGTGGAGTATCTGAAAGGCAAATTAACATATATAAAACAAGATAAACTTTTACACGTTCTCAGAAATTATTAAATATTTTTACCATCTGCCCCAATCAGTGTAAAGCTCACCGTACATTTTACAATCTAATCATACAATCTTTTTACAATCAACTTTAGAAGTACCTTGTCATACACAGACCTAACCAAACTATCCAAATAACCAGCATCCAGTCAGTTAGACCCTTGCACTATGTAGCTGTAGGTAGATCAAAAGCAGGGGCGGACTGACCATTTGGAAACTCGGGCACCGCCTGAGGGCCCGGGGTCAGAAGGGGGCCCCATGAGATGCCCCTGGTACCTTTTTCATAGGCTTTTTTGAGTTTGGGCAAGGACACAGGGGCCCCATGATCCCCTATTGCCCGGGGGCCCCATGAGTTGTCAGTCCGCCCCTGATCAAAAGGTATTTTAAAGTGTGGTGATCAGGGCTGCTGTTAGAAACTACAGTGCCCCATACAGCCAACCTGACAGGGCCCCCTTCAAAAATAAAAAAACTGTTTACTATGCTTCAGTTATGAATGAACACATTGAGTGATTGGTACCAGTCACTCGTGTTCATTCAGGAAAGGAAAGGGCTGGCAAATGTGACATATTTACTGGACCTTTCCCCCACTCTTCATCCTGAAGGATCCTATTGTGTTACTGCAGCTGCAGGTGGGAAGGAGAGGAGGGAAGCCAGCAGCACTGCAGGGGTGGGGGCACACAGGTGGGCCTGGGCAGCAGGGGGATACAGATGGTGCATAGGGAGGGTGATGGTTATGAAGGGTGCAATTACTGGAACCATTCCCCTGTATGGCTCCCTCTGCAGCAGCTGAAAGCAAACGGGAGGGCGAGGAGAAGAAGCCAGCTTTCAGCTGCTTCAGAGAGCCATGCAAGCGATCGGTTCCAGTAATTGCCCCTGCCGTGTTGATCCTGCCCACATTCAATTCACTCAGCTGCCTGGGCCCCCCTTTGCTGGCCTTGGCCCCATACAGGAGGACAGGTGGTACCCTCTTATCCACAACCCTGGTGGTGAGCATAAATCTCATAGCAAAATACATTTAACCTTGCTCTGGAGAACTTGTTATATGTGACAATTGGGCCTTTGCTCGAAAAAGCCTCAGGCATGCTTTGTGAATATGCAGCACATCCTCATTCATTTCTGTGGCTGGTTCCATATTCGTCCGGATGGCTGTATCTGCCAAGACTATTGGCCCAGCCACAGGAATGAATGAGGCTGCAGTCTACTTGTGCAGCAGGCACATGGCTCCAATGGGATGTTTTTCACGTAAAGCTGGGTGGGAGCTCAATGGTAGAACTTATTCCCTTGCAGTGCGGCCAGAAGGAAAAAAGGAAGGAGAAGCCAGCAGCGCTGCAGGGGGAAGCCTGCGGTAATGTAGTACAGGTGGCCCTACATATCAGAATATCAGAGAACTACAATGATACCAACAATTTACATGCTAAAAATATTTCAAATGTTTCAAAGCATTTCAGGGAGGCACATCAAGGTAATCTTAATTCTTTTCTCTATGTTGGTCTTGAACAGATTACATTCTATTCCAAATCAAAACATGAAGAAAAATAAATTAAATTTGTGTTGTTCCTCTAAACAAATTGTAGAAAAGTGAATATTAGACTGTTCAAAAAAATAGCAGTGTTTGTATTCTTCTTTACAAACTCAAACATTCACTATATAAACTGAGAAATGTTTGAAGATTTTGCTTTCCTTTGAATGACTTAATGAATATTTGGTTGTAGTCGCACTGTTTCTGAGAACTGCTGTACATCTGTGTTGCATGGAGTCAACCAACTTTTGGCACCTGTGAACAGGTATTCCAGCCCAAGATGCCCCTTTCAATTAGTGATTCATTTACACAGAATCAGCAGCATGCATGTCATGTCTGTTGGATTTCTATTACTCTACTACACCTGCTAATAAATTATTTGCCATGTAGAAATATCATTTCTACCAAAAACAGTGATTGATCAGGTTAGTGATGTCTGACTGCTATTATTTTGAACACAACTGTAGGTGTGAACCCCAGGAGACGTGAGCTTCAGGAATGATCTTTATTGCTAACTTACATTGGTCTGGCTTAGTCCGTTGTAATTATGTATCCTAAGTCTAGAGGGCCGCCAGAGATGTGGAAAACTAGTGTAGTAGCCCATGATACACACATAGCCAGGATGTCCTGCTTGAGCAGTAGAGGGGAACTACTGGAGTAAGTCCTCAGCAGTTTGTGCTATCCCTCTGTAATGCCATCCAGGTTAGTTAGGTAGGTTTTTGTCAGATGGAAGCTGAGTAGCAGCCTGGGGATGAGTCAGCCTGGGGAGAGAGGTAGTGTGGTTATATCAGGACAGGCTGGGAGATTCTAACAAGTCAGGGCTTCTGGAGCCTTCCCACCTCTCCACAAACCTGAGAGCTTTCTGGAGGAAGGGTGGAAAAGGGAAAGAAGCCCAGATCTGCATGTTTGAGGGACTCTGGCCAATCCCCTGGCAGGAGGCTGGGCATGGTGTCCAAGGCAAACCTCAAAAGTGGCAGAGCCTGTGCAGGAGGGGTAAAGTGAGTGTAGGGTGGAAGATGGAGTGAAGACTAGAGTGTGGAGCCTTAGAGGGGTAGGCAGGTGATGGATAAGAGGATCTCCACTGTGCTGTCGTCTCCATGGGAGGACATCCTGAGGCTTTGGGAAGGAGTCAGCCCAGCGAAAAGCTTGAAGGCAGCCACCAACCCACTGAGCTATCAGGAAGGACAGTGTGAGTACTCCTGGGCCAGATAAGTGGAGAGGGCAGTCAGGTGGAAAATCCAACTAGCTTCTCATCTGGGACTGTTCTATATTGCCAGCTTCTGGGTCCTCTTGCCTAGGGAATACCCTCAGCTCGGTGAAGAGGAGGATTCATCTGGGGCCCGAGGACATACACCAGAGAGCTGAAATGCTTCTAAAGGACAGACTATTTTGTCCACATAGTTTGCAGTTTCCTTGGGCATCACATACACCCCTCATACCCATCCAAGTTTTTAACCCCTTAATAAAATGACAAAACCAGGCTCAAGGACTGTTTACTGACTCTGAGTACAAAGTGTGAAAGAAAATGCGTGTTGCCTGGCTATGCAGAGCTTTAGGGGGACCCAAAACTCCTGATTCCTGCTTTAATGTTTAAGCCCACATGTGTAAAATGACCACTTGATACTTATTGTGTTCTACTGGCAACACCTCCACATGTAACCTCTGCAAAAGCTTTTAGAAACAGTGCATATATGTCTTACCAATAACCACTGAGCAGATTTCATTAGATCCCTGATGTGTTCCGCTGCAAGACAGCAGCGTTCCAAGGGGGAATTGGTTAAGTGGTATCTCAATTGCAACTCCATCCAACTTATTTAAGGTCACATTTTGGTACACCATTTGAACCTGAGCAGGTGGGTACCCTCCAGGCCAGGAACAATACAGCAGGATGCGTTGGTCTGACCCCTGGGCATCACATGTAATCTGCCCATTTGGCAGCCCTGTAATTGCAAAGCAAAGGATATTATGGCATAAGAAAAATAGAAGCAGCATATTACAAAAACTAAGGCCTCATGCACATGGGCAGAAAAAACAACTCTTTTAGAACAAATAAATGGACACTTTTCATGTCATTTCATTTCTAGCCCATAGGGAAGAAAGATATAATTGAAATATATTTTAGAAATATTCTTCACAAATATATTGACATATATTTGAAATGCTACAATTTTGTCCATATTCAATATATTTCAAAATATATTTCAATAATTAATAATATATATATAAACATATACACATACTGCATGTTGAAATGCGTATTTATTCCAAAATATATGAAAAATATTATTAAAAATACATTTCAAATGTACTGTATATCTTTAAAAATACAAATCTACTTTTTTGGAATGCATTTACAAATATATGTATATGTATATATATACTGCATGTTGAAATGTGTGTTTTATATATTACAAAATATATGAAAAATATTTTTAAAAATATATTCTTAAGATATTTTTTAACATATAAAAAAGTCATTTTAACATATATTTTTACATATATTTGTAAATGCATTCCAAAAATGTAGATTTGTATTTTTAAAGATATACAGTATTTTTGAAATTTTATTTTTATTTTTATTTCCTTCTTTACCAAAACAAGGCTGCAGTATGTGGCAGAACAGTGTAAATCCCAGAAATGGATAGACAGAAGTACAAATCATTTGGAAGGTAAAACAGTTTTGCTATGTATTTCATCTGTGTATTTAGCTATTTGCCTGGAGGCTATTGCCATTGGAGGTGATTGTCTAGTCACTTCTCTGTCCATGCTAATGCACATGGTGGCAAATATTTTTTGGTGGGTCAACTCTTGTTGTACGGAAACAATTCATTTTCTAGATGCCCCAAACACATGTCCATAGATAAAAAAAAATGTACTGTAAAGATATGCCTGAGCCAAAGACATATCCCAAATTCTAAGGCTGCCTGTAGATGGGCAGATAACTCCACCAAGAATAACGAGCAAGGAGATGTCTGCCTTATTCAAAATCAATGTTCTTGGACATATTGAATTTGTTTACAAATGATGGCAGGTCTTGCACCAGGGAAAGAGAGGGTGGGTGGTTGGGTGGACATTTGCCTATCAGGCTAGTACTAATAAAATTTGCTGGGCTGGTGACCCTGAGTGTAGATACTGTACTAAACCATTCAGACATCAATAGGAGCGACACCAGCTCTCTGTGTGACACGTGGTGGGTAATCTTATATAGGGAAACCTTTCAGCAATGACCAAGATGTTGTGTGATTTAATTTATCTTATTACATAGTTAAAAGTCCATCTAGTTCAACCAAAAAAAAAAAAGTTATAATCCTATACCCACAGTTGATCCAGAGGAAGGCAAAAAACCCAGCAAACTATGATCCAATTAGCTCCTACGGGGGGAAAATTCCTTCCTTATCCGCCGAAAGGCAATCAGATATTCCCTGGATCAACGTTACCTATACATGTTAGTATCCAGTTATATTCTGTGTATATAGGAAAGAATCCAGGCCTTTTTTAAAGCAATGCACTGAGCTGGCCAGAACCAACTCTTGAGGGAGTCTATTCCACATTTTCACAGCTCCAGACATAAAGAGTGCCCCCTTGTCCTCTGTGATGACCTCAGGGTGAATAGCTCTACCCCGAGTTCACTATATGAACCACTGATGTATTATACATGGAGATCATATCCCCCCTTATGTATTATACATGGAGATCATATCCCCCCTTATGTATTATACATGGAGATCATATCCCCCCTTATGTATTATACATGGAGATCATATCCCCCCTTATGTATTATACATGGAGATCATATCCCCCCTTATGTATTATACATGGAGATCATATCCCCCCTTATGTATTATACATGGAGATCATATCCCCCTTATGTATTATACATGGAGATCATATCCCCCCTTATGTATTATACATGGAGATCATATCCCCCCTTATGTATTATACATGGAGACCATATCCCCCTTATGTATTATACATGGAGATCATATCCCCCTTATGTATTATACATGGAGCTCATATCCCCCCTTATGTATTATACATGGAGATCATATCCCCCCTTATGTATTATACATGGAGATCATATCCCCCTTATGTATTATACATGGAGATCATATCCCACCTATGTATTATACATGGAGATCATATCCCCTCTTATGTATTATACATGGAGATCATATCCCCTCTTATGTATTATACATGGAGATCATATCCCCCCTTATGTATTATACATGGAGATCATATCCCCCCTTATGTATTATACATGGAGATCATATCCCCCTTATGTATTATACATGGAGATCATATCCCCTCTTATGTATTATACATGGAGATCATATCCCCCCTTATGTATTATACATGGAGATCATATCCCCCCTTATGTATTATACATGGAGATCATATCCCCCTTATGTATTATACATGGAGATCATATCCCCCCTATGTATTATACATGGAGATCATATCCCCTCTTATGTATTATACATGGAGATCATATCCCCCCTTAATATCCTCTTCTCAAGAGAGAATGAATTAAATTCCTTTAATCTTTCCTCATAGCTGAGCTCCTCCATGCCTCTTATCAGTTTGGTTGCCCTTCTCTGTACTTTCTCCAGTTCCTCAATGTTCTTTTTGTAAATTGGTGCCCAAAACTGAACTGCATATTCCAGATGAGGTATTACTAATGATTTGTACCGGGGAAATGATATCTCTCTCTCTGGAGTCTATACCTCTTATAATACAAGAGAGGATTTTTCTCGCTTCAGAAACCGCAGCTTGGCATTGCATGCCATTATTAAGTTTATGATCTCCCAGATCCTTCTCCACCATTGATTCCCCCAGTTGTACCCCCCTAGTATATATGATGCATGCATATTCTTAGCCCCCAAGTGCATAACCTTACATTTATCAACATTAAACTTAATTTGCCTCATAGTTACCCATTTAAACAGAGCATTGAGGTCGGCTTGTAAGATGGAGACATCCTGTAAGGACGTTAATCCACTGAAAAGCTTGGTGTCATCTGCAAAGACTGAAATGGTATTCATAATCCCAGACCCATTATTGTTTATAATTATATTAAAAAGTAAAGGTCCCAACACTGAACCTTGGGGTACACCACTGACACCCCTAGACCATTCAAAGCATGAATCATTAACCATTACTCTGAATACAATCTTTTAGCCAGTTTTCTATCCATTTACATACAGATTTTTCTAAGCCTGTAGACTTTACCTTACACATTAGCCGTGTGTGGGGAACTGTGTCAAATGCTTTTGCAAAATTCAAGTATACCATATCCACCGCCACCCATCTGTCCAGGTATACCACATCCACCACCACCCTTCTGTCCAAGTATACCACGTCCACCTCCACCCCTCTGTCCAAGGTTTTACTTACCTCATAAAAAGAAATCAGATTTGTTTGACAACTTCTATCTTTCATGAATCTATGCTGTCTGTTGCTTAAAATATTTTTTTTCCTGCAAGAACTCATCTATATGGTCTTTTATTAAACTCTCCAGTATCTTCCCAACTATAGAAATTAAACTAACAGTCTATATTTACTTGGTAAAGATTTTGACCCCTTTTTAAATATTGGCACCACATTGACCTTACACCAATCCAGTGGTACTATGCCAGTCATTAAAGATTCCCTAAAAATTAGAAACAATGGCTTTGAAATGACAGAGCTCAATTCTTTAAGGACCCGTGGGTGTATGCCATCTGGTCCAGGTGCTTTATTCACCTTTACAATGTCTAAATATTTTTGGATCATATCAGTTGTGAGCCAATGTGGATCATCTGGGGCTGTGTCAATACCATGCCCATTTTGGAGAAGAGCTCCCCTGTGCTCCTTTGTATACACAGAGCTGCAGAAGGTATTTAATAAATTTACCTTTTCTGTGTCCCCAGTCACCCACTCTAGATTATTTTGTAAAGGGTCTACATGCTCAGACGCAACCTTTTTATTATTAATAAATATTTTTTTATTATTAATATATTTGAAGATTTTTGGGTGGTTTGTCCTGCTACCTTTTTCAATCTGTCGTTCGTTTTCAATTCTTGTGGCCTTGATTTCCTTTTTACATATTCTGTTATGTTTAAACGATGATAGCGTTCCATCAATGTTAAATTTTATAAAAGCTCTTTTCTTATTATCTATAACTTTTTTAACTTTGGTGATAAGCCACATAGGTTTGATTTTTAGCCTTTTAAACTTGTTACCCATATATATTTTGCAGTGTGTTCACATACAGTCTTTTTGAAGAATTCCCATTTCTGTGTTGTGTTCATCGATGCCAATATTCCCTTCCAGTCTAAGTCTTGGAGAGCAGCTCTCAGCCTTGGAAAATTAGCTATCTTAAAGTTGAGTGTTTTTATTTTTTTCCCGTATGTGCTTGTTGTTTACAGCTAACAATAAATGAAATCATGTTATAGTCACTGCTACCCAGATGTTCTTTTAAATGGACATTAGTAAAACGCTATGCATGGGCTGAGATTACCAGGTTCAGCAGAGCATCATTCCTAGTTGGGGCCTCCATGTACTGCACCATAACAGTGTCCTCTAGTAGGTTTATTTTTTTTTTGCCCTTTAATTGTTCCTG
The DNA here is from genome assembly GCF_062004578.1 of Staurois parvus. NCBI lineage: Eukaryota > Metazoa > Chordata > Amphibia > Anura > Ranidae > Staurois > Staurois parvus. The sequence goes on along the minus strand of NW_028318623.1, from coordinate 8,559,107 downwards.
TAGTGCCATTACTCCAGTCAATTTTCGGGTAGTTAAAATCCCCCATTATTATCACTGTCCCAGCCCTTGTGATCTGTGCAAGGAGCTGAGTCTCCACCTCCTCATTAACCTCATTGGCCTATAACAAACTCCAGTGATTACCTTTGTAGTACGCACCCCTATGTGCAGTTCCACCCATAATGCTTCAGCCTCATCACACTCTCCATCAACTAGGTCCCCTTTCACAATCGCTCTGAGATCACTTCTCACATAGAGACAGACACCACCACCTTTCCTTTTTACCCTGTCTCTCCTGTCTCTACTTATGTAGCACCATCAATTTACCCAGCTCTCACATATATATTGTACATTCACATCAGTCCCTGCCCTCAAGGAGCGTACAATCCAAGGTCCCTAACTCACATTCATACATACACGTACTAGGGCCAATTTAGGCAGGAGCCAATTAATCTACCAGCATGTCTTTGGAGTGTGGGAGGAAACCCACTCCAGTCAGGTAGTGCCATGGTTGGGATTCAAACCGATGACTCTAGTGCTGCTAAGTCAGAGTGCTAACCACTTAGCCACTGTGCTCTTATTGCCAAGAGTGGCAAAGGAATCTCATTTTGGAAAGGTGTGTCATAAGAAACCATGACTTTTTAGGAGCACTAACCTTTCACATTAAAGTGGTTCTAAAGGCAGAAGGTTTTTTCACCTTAATGCATTCTTTGCATTAAGGCAAAAAACCTTTTGGATTCAGCTCCCCCCCTCAACAACCCTAATACATACCTGAGCCCCATCTCGATCTAATGATGTTCATGCTCTCCTTGATCTCTCTCTTCTCATTGGTGCCCCATTGGCTCCTGCTGCTGTCAATCACAGTCAGTGAGAGAGTGGGAAGCAGGGTCGAGCTGCACTCTGTGTGTGAATGACCAATGTCCATTCACAGGAATGTGGCTCGGGAGAGCCTGCTCGAGTGCCCTCCATAGCAAGAGGCTTGCTATTGGGGGGAACTCGGCAGGGGGGAGGAGCCAGGACTGCTGGCTGGGGACCCAAAAAGAAGAGGATTGGGACTGCTCTGTGCAAAAGCATTGTACAGAGCAGGTAAGTATAATTTTTTTTTTTATTACAACCTTTAGAATCACTTTAATGTAATAATTTGTGTGGCACAATTTCAGAAATCTGTCCCTACCATGTGAAGACCAATTGTGTTCTGTCCCAGGCTAGAGGTTCCCAGTCCTCCACTGACCAGAACATGATTGATCTGCATAGAAGATTCTTCTTATCTAAAAATGAATGCCTCATTTCCACACCCTAGAGAGGGTACAGCTGTCAGTTACCTCCCTAAGGAGCAAAAAAAGAACTCTCGTTATCACAAGGAGATTCTGCTATGTTATGTAGGATCAATGTACTGCATGTAGAATTCCTGAAACCATTGGCTAAAAATCATTGTCCCTAACACCGGATTGATAGATATTTCACCATTTATAATTTATAGGCATTCTAAAATATGGTCAACAGGTACTCTGTAGCTTGGCTACGAAGTTTGCAAGACACTTACAAGTTAGGGTGAGTGGATTGCTGGTTGCTTTATTCAAGTAGTTGGCGACCTCACACTTGAAAGCCCCCTGTTCGTTCCTTGTGACCGGACTGATGATGAGGGTTGAATTATTGTCGGTAAGCTGATATCGCGGGTTCCGTGGCAGTGGGGACTCCATGAATTTCCACTCATAGCTTACATTTGTTCCATATGATGAACACTTCAGAGCCACGGAATCCTTGTCCACAGTGATGGGACGGGTAACATTATTGCTAAGAGTCACTTCAGAAACTCTCACTGTCAATGAGAACACAGTAGATGGGTTAAAGAGCAACCCCAGACAACGAGTACAATTACTGAAATGTTTGTTTCTCAGGAAACCTTACAAATGTAAGTCCATTCCTTTTACCATAACCACTTACCCTCCGGAAGGATTTACCCCCTTCCTGACTCGGCCATTTTTTGTGTTACCTTAAATGACAATTGCACGGTCATGCAACACTGTACCCAAACAAAATTTATATCATTTTTTTTCACACAAATAGAGCTTTCTTTTTGTGGTATTTGATCACCACCTGTTTCTTTTTTTTTGCGATATAAACAAAACTGACAATTTTGAGAAAAAAAACAAGCATTTTTACTTTCTGTTATAACATATAAAAATGAAATCTTTTGATAAATTTAGGCCAAAATGTAAAAACAAATTCTAATAAGTGTATTTTGATTGGTTTGTGTGAAAGTCGGAGCATTTACAAACTATGGGAAATACGAGGGGCCTTCAAAAAGTTTCAGCACATTTCTACATATTTATTATATATTAAAAAAAAGTGGAGACTTTTTGAAGAACCCTCGTATTACTGGAATTTGTATTATATGATCCTGCTGCTGATGTTCCCTGAACTGAAGAAGTGGTTCATCTTTTAGCTCAGTTTTTGAAGTGTAAGTTTGTAGCCCTAAAGTTGTCCAGATAACGGCTTGCTTTTGGAATTAATTCAGCGGGTGTTTATCCATCTACATCTGGGGGCCAATTAGATCCTTTGGAGCCATAAAGTGTCAAGGTCCATGGCTTGCTTTTGGAATTTGGATTGCGCATTTTGACCCGTCCATAACTGGGGGTCAATTTGGTCTGGTAAGAGGCAGAATTTTTTGGGTGATGGTGATGGTGGATTCTCTTTATCTTCCTGACCAGATTTGAAGCATTTATGACAGCATTGGTGTCCCAGTGGAGAGGGGCTTATTTTATTATTATATTTCCATTACATGCGAATTGGACTTTCAATTTATTTCACAACCTTTTGGTTATATGAAGTATCACACCTTTATGTTTTACTGTTTTATCATTATTATTGTTTTTTTTAATACTACTAATGATGGTGATCAGCGACTTATCACAAGACTGCGGTAGTGCGGTGGGCAATGTGATACTAACTGACACAGGGGGAACTAACTGCCATTGAAATTAATAGAGTGATCAGTGCTAATAAAATGCACTGTCACTGTAAATAATGACACTGGGCAGGAAGGAACTAACATCTAAGGCGAGCAAGGGGTTAACTGTGTGCCTAGCAATGTGAAATGTGTGCTGCTTTTACCAAGGATCTTGCTGTTTTTATTCCCTGCTTAGTTCTGTTTACAATGACAGAGCTGTGTTCAGTGCCCATCACCGGGTCCCAGCGGTCAATCGTTGGTAGGAACCCAGTGATTGGCATGTGCTGTAATGAATCACAGCACGGACGGGCCTGCGGACGCACATTCAGAAACATCTTGAGCTGGCCATAGACATTTGAATCGTGGTCACTTCAGCAGGAACTGGGTAAGATTTGATCCATGTATGGGCTATAGCTGCTAACAGTAAACATTGTGTTCTGCCGGCCAGGAAGGCTCCTCACCGACAGAAAACAATAGCGCTGCAGTAGGGATTCAAGTGATTTTCTTTCTTTCCACCCATGGTGGAAGGAAAGAGAATCACACAACCTACGGGCTGATTTAGTTTTTCATGAAATAAGTCTTAACTAACCGGAGGTGGCCACACACCAATAGAATTTCCTATGTGTTTTTCATTCCGGAAAAATCATATGTATTGTAATTCAACCTGTTTAGTACTTCTTGGATTCCATTTCAAACACTAGGTCTGAATGAAACTTTAAAAAATAGAATTCTGAATTCTATTTTTTTCTTAGCTATCTTTAGCACATCAGATATACTGCTACACGGCAGCACGGGTGAGCAAAATCACGTATATAAACGTGATTTTGCATTTCCGGGGAGGGGGCGCGCGTGCCAGTGCCGGGTGATTATCAACAATCAACGTCGGGGAGGAAGAATGTTTGTTTACAAACAGTCTTCCTCCCTGTCAGCTCCAGCACAAGGCACAGCACAGCCATCCCAATCAGTGTGCTTACAGTGAAGCACACCCCCCGTCCCTTAGTAAAATACTCCCTACACACAGTTAACCCTTTGATCACCCCTCACATTAACCTTTTCCTGCCCAGTGTCATTAGTACAGTGTCAGTACTGCTTTTTAGCATTGATCACTGTATTGGTGTCACTGGGGATGTCAGTGACACCAAGTTAGTTCCCCCCTCAGTGTCAGAATGCCCCCCGCAGTCCCGCAGTTCTGCTAAAAGTTGCTGATCGCTGCCATTACTAGTAGGGGAAAAAAAATCCCAGTATCTATACCGCCATTTGTAAACACTATAACTTTCACTTAAACCAATTAATTTACACGTATTGGGTTTTTTTTAGCAGAATGTAGCAGAATACATTTTGGCCTAAATTTATGAGGAAATTTGATTTTTTAAATTTTTTTACTGGACATATTTAATAGCAAAAAGTCCAAAATATAATTTTTTTTCTCAAAATTGTCGGTCTTTTTTTACTTATAGCGCAAAATATAAAAAATGCACAGGCAATCAAATAACACCAAAAAGAAAGCTCAATTCGTGGGAAAAAAAATTCATCTGTGTGTGGCATTGCATGAGCACTCAATTGTCAGTTAAAGTAACGCAGCGCCGTATAGCAAAAAATGGCCTGGTCAGGAAGGGGGTTAATTACTCTGGAGGGCAAGTGGTTAATCTGGTTCTCACCTGCAACATCTATGAACTGAGGTATGCTTCTGTTCTGGCTCACTGGATTCTGGATGACACAGCTGTAGTATCCAGTGTCGATGTCCAGGATTGGATTGAAATCCAAGATGGTGCTGGAATCATTGCAGGACAGATGGGGCTTGCTACAATCAATGATGTGATCATTTTGATAGAAGTAGACATTGTGCACTGTCTGAACACCCGCAGCACACGTTAGACGAAGGGTGGTACCATTCACTGGGCGGATGGATGAAGAAACATTCAAAGTTGGAGAAGTGAGCAGGTCTGTGGAGTAAACCAAAATAAGAAAAGTTAGAATTTTAGTCTTTGAAACACAACCAACTACTGTAGAAACCATATCACACGTGAGGAGAGAACAACCAACGAAGTTAAATCTGTTTTACCAACTTTCTGTTTCAATATGTTTATTGGTTTTGAGCATGAACATAAGAAATCAAAAGCAAGCATATGAATTGCCTGCGAAAAAGCTAAATAATGAGTAATCATTACAGACTGATCAATAAGGGTTACAGTCATGGTAACCAAAGTAAAAGAACTCTGAATCATTGGGATGATACTGATAAGTTGAAAATTCAAAAAATCTATGTCCATAAAATCTACTTTCAGTCAATGGAGGGGAAGCTCCTCTCCTGCAGCCAACCCTATAGGGCGGTAACTGCGGAGAAAAGAGGATCATAGGCAAGAGAAAAGGGGGAGGGGAGGGAAGGAGGTAACTTGGACTTGGAAGTCCTGAGGGGAGCTGTCAGACAAGACCCAAACAGGTCGGTTGCAGTGAAGGGAACTCATATGTTCCACAGTTCCCAGACCTTGAGAACGTTGGCATGTGAATCATTCAGAATACTGGACATTTGTTCATGAAGCATCATTGCAGTCATATGTATCTTCACCCCTGTAAGGCTACACACCAGATCTTCCAGGCTTGAGCTATGGTCCATTTGGCTGAAATAAAAAAATATGTATCCACCTTCTGCTGTGATGCATATAAACTGGTTATTGGGCAGTGTAACAGGATCAAATTTGCATCCCTAGGGGCCGTTAGATGGAAAAGGGTCTAGAGAAAGCCAAAACCCTAGACCAGAACCCCGCTAGTTTTGGGCAGGACTACAAGATATGCATCCACAGTTACAGAAACATCTGTTACTACTCTCGGGGTAAGCATGGTTAACTCAGGCAGAGACCCAGTACCATCTTAATAGGACCTTGTATGTTGCTTCAAATGTACCGGTAATTGTATTGAAGGAGCATTTGGCAACTATCTTCCAAGCCTTACTCCAGTCCTCCAAATCTAAGGGGTAATGGAGGTCCTGATCCCATTGGGATATATTAGAGGGATGAAGGGCATCCATTCAAGGATGCATAGATAACCAAGATGAGGTTTTACCAACTTTTAATATTGCTGGTCAAGAAGAAGGCAAAATAGAGAAAACAATGAAAATCAATGACAATCCTGGTATTTTCCTGGATCAGCACTTCAACTGATGAATTCTATTAATTACATATGAAGATATCACTTCCAGTGCAAATCTTTATTCAAAATAATGTAAACTCTTGATCATCATCACTTTACTTAGCACAGAACCTAAAAGTATGATAACCTGTACAGTGTAGTATCTTATTCTAAGCGGAGGGGGAAAAGAATGGTCAATAAACAGCCCAATATTGTCACGTTAATGGACCAGTGCCCAAACATAGGACAAAGTGCAAGGGAGTATGAATTGTGCATGCCTTCAATTTGACTTTCACGTGTAACAATCCAACATCCATAGGTCATGTAGGAACTCCAGCCTGAGTAATAGTAATTCCAAGTGTTGAAATAACTTGCTATCCTAATGGCTCCTGTTCGAAGTTCGTGGTTGAACTTTCAGTAGGTTTGAATGTTTGACCGCGAATTGAACAAGGTGGTGTTCAGCCCATCACTATTAACCACTCATGCAAGTGGATTTCTCACTTCTAATGAGTGTCAAGAAGATACTTTAGCATTACCAGCCATATAGATATTGACGTCACCTTAATCCGATCACATGGTGCCATGAACCCTGGGACAGATGTTAATTGTTGGGAGGTTTACCAATCAGCCTAAGACTTTCTGACATTATGGGCATTAAATTATTGAAAATATAACAGTCTGGTTTCACAAGTTTGCATGCCCCTGTCATGTTCTTGGACAAGCAATATTTGCCTTCATACATTTCATGACACCATGGTAACTGGATTAAGATGACTGTGTTACCCATATGGCTGCTAATGCTATTATATGTTCCTGACACTAATAGAACTAAAAGAAAGCCACTTAGATGAGAAAATAATCCAGTTTAATGTGACTACCTTTTGCTAGCTGTACCATGACTTGGATAAATGAAAACATCCACAAAAGCTAACTCCTTCAATGCTTCCACCAACATACATAGCCTGCCTGTATGCCTTGCAATGATGTCATACACGCTCTCCTTGATGATTCATCAGAATGCATGGAAAATCCCATAGCTCAATAACTGCTCTGCATGAACTTTTTTAATAGTTATGGCTTTAGCAGTTAGATATAACCAGAAACTCCATGGCTAGATCCACCCACCCAGGTCACCAAGGAAAAAAATGATTGCTGGCTGAACTCACTGGTGTTCATTAAAATTAAAAATACAAGCTTTAAATAGACCTTTTCACCTCAAATGGGAAGTTCTGCTCTTCCTCCTGCTCCCCTAAACCACTATATTTGGAATAATTTTTTTTTTGAGGGTGGGGGGTAGGTACCTGGTTTAGACAGGCACCCACTCCCACTTTCAGTTGTATCACTGTGGAATGTGGCAGATCCGCCAGAAGTTCTTCACCCCACCCACCCACAGCCTTCTGCTTCTGGGACCTGTGTTCTGTCCCAAAAGGTTGTGGCTCACACATGTGCAATAGGCAGCCGGCTGTGAAGCTGCAAAGAGTCACAGCTGGCTGCCCACAGTTAACATGCTGGCGGACCAAAGACCAACAAAGAAGTAGCTCGGGTGAGGACAGCTCTGGCTCCAAGGACAAGTAAATGTCTGCTTATTAAGAGTCAGCAGCTACAGATCTTGTAGCTGCTGACTTTTAATTTTTGCAGAACTGACTGAAGCTTGTCTTTAAAGCGGAGCGCCGCCCAAAAGGGGAAGTTCCGCTTTAAGGACTGCTCCCCGCTCCCCATTAAGGATTGGCACCTTTGGGGATTGGGGGGGAGCGGGTACCCGAATTTGACAGGTACCCTCTCCCATTTCCGGTCCGATCGCCTAGGCGTGTCCTCCCTCCCTTCCTCCCTGTAGTCTTTTGGGACACGTGACAGGTCCCAGAAGACTACAGGACCATTCATGAAACGCAGCGCTACTCGCGCATGCGCATTGGGTACCCACTGAATATGCCGGCCTCCTGGAATCCAGAACGGCCAGTGAAACGGGCTGCAGGGGACACACCACAGGACCGAGGGACAGGTAAGTGGCTGTTTTTTAAAAGTCGGCAGCTACAGTTTTTGTAGCTGCTGACTTTTATTTTTTGATAGGTGGAACTCCGCTTTAAGCCTACCATATACATATAGATTTCCTCCACTAAACCCATACAGCGAGGATGGACGAATCTACTGCTGCAGCTATTGTATTTTGACAGCCAGACCTGTCAGCTATCAAAATTCCTGAACATCTGATTAGATGCAGGTGCACAGATACTGTGTGGCCAACAGTTTTATGTCTGACTCCTTCAACTGTTCATTTAAGGGATATTGAGGTGGCCAACAATTCATTCCATGTTATTACACAAAACTTAATTTCTGAACTTATTTGTTTTGGTTTCTTTGTATGTATGGATTGCATGGGTTGTTACCAACATGTGGTGAAAATTTCATGTGAATAGCACCTTTATAAATATGTTGACACTTTGACACCTTTATAAATATGATGACACTTATTTTGCCTGTCGTAGACATATATATATATATATATATATATATATATAGTATATACAATATATATATATATAATATATATATATATATATATATATATTATACAGTAAATACTATATACACTGTATTTTTTATATATATATATATATATATATAATTTATTTCTTTTTAATATATATATTTTTTAGTCTAAGTAGAGAGAAGTCATAATGGTTGGGCAAAGTGAATATCCCATTTAAATTAAAATTTTTAATATTTTTAATTTTAAAATTTTATTTTAGTTTATTAAAGAGAAATATTTAAAACATGAATATATGTAGTAACAAGTGACAAAGTAATTCTATCTTATTCCTGGAAAAACAAATAAAGATAATTGAGTTTATGAGTTCAAATTCCAGCCAGGAAGCTTGGATAATTATTATATGGAAAGATACTGGTATGAGGAAGTTCAACACTTTATTATCTGGTGAAATGTCTGACAACTGGAAATTTGTTTATAACTATGTGAACGATTACATGAAAAGCCATACAGAGACCATGATAACTATAGAAGGCTTTAAAATAATATTAAAAAAAATGTCATATGAACAAACTATACCCAATCAACCAAATTAAAGGCTAGATTCAATAAAAAGGTGCACATAGGCAGAGGCAAGACCACTGCAGTTCATCCTTATTGATCTAATTTATCTAAACTGAAATGTAATTGGTTGCAGCGGTTACCTTTATTTTGTATATCATTTTTTTGTCATTCTGTACAGTCAACCAAGCACCCAGTGCTCTCCTCTTCCCACTCCAAATTGCTCGTTGGGCAGAGAAAGAGCAGCAACAGGCTCATCAGTTCATCTCTCTGCTTCTACTGCTCCTTCCTACTGTCAGTGTAGTCCCTGTCAGTACATTTGAATGCAGAGCACTTGATTAGCTCCAATTCCTGCCCCTCCCTCTCCCAGTCTGAGTGTTACTGTGTGGGTGTTATGGGTGATAGGAGATGATGTTGGTTTGATTGATGGGATATAATCTATTGTATCTATTGTACAATGCTCATACAAATATGTATACATTTATAAAAAAGGCATTAAAAAAACAACACCAAGGAAACCATTGCAGAAGGAATAAAATAACACATGCTGTATAAATGTATATACATAAAAATGAAATTAATAATATACACAAAAATTAATACATAGAAAATACAACTGATATTGCTAGTATTCATATAGGGGACTAAGTGTTATAGTCTCTTTCAAACAAACAACCGTGTCAGCTGGAAAATCCAGAGTAGATGTATACAATACATAATACATAATGAAACAATGAATACATGTATATATTTCCTTTAAAAGGTAACCAATTAATTAAAACACTAGCCCACATCATATCAGCATGTCTAATATATAATATATAAAATGGTCTTAAAATAACCTAAACAGATCAATAAATAATGCACTGATCTCTCATCATAAATCTAAAAGGATCATAAGGGATGTAATTGTGTAAAGAATTGTATTCTTCCTTCCACGTTTATGGGAACTTAGTGGAAAGACAAATATATATATATAAAATTGCTAAGAACTCCAATAGGTGAATGGAGTGACCACAAAGCATGGAGCATCAATTTATCAAGGCACTGAAATCCAATCCCTCATTGAGACCTCTCGGAGCCAGTGTACCAAGATGATGGATCCAAAAGGTCTCCCTCTGGCATAATTTCTGATTACGCCTTCCAGTATCCACATCTTCCACTATACTTTCTAACCCAAAGACCTTCAGACCTGCAGGGTTCATATCATGCCTCTCTTGAAAGTGGCTGGGGATAGAATGTCTTTCTTGCTCACATTTGATGTTTCTTTTATGCTCCCCAAAACTGATGCATAAAGTATGTGAAGTATGGCCAACATACAAAAGTCCACAGGGACAAATGAGGCAGTAAACCACATACTGTGAACCACAATTGATTAACTGTCTGATGCTATGCGTGGTAAGAAGGAAGCTGCACAAGTTCCTGCAACAATGGTCTATGTAACTCCCCATGTTACTAGTAATGCTATCAAACCCAGATAAGACTGCTCTCCCAGGTGGATTAGTGGGATCCTTGTGAATCATGGGGATGTTGTAGAAATGAGGGGTGTCACGTACCTGATGGGAGACTGAATTGACTACGTCGGCCTCACTTGTGTCACTAGCTCTGACCCCGCTGAGGTTGGAACAGAGGGAGTCTAGGGACCAGGTGGACAAGAGCGCCAGAGGTTGTTGTTTGCAGCTCTTGCAGATGATGACCTTGAAAGGCAGATGATCCTCTGATTTAGGCACCGTAATAACAGACAGAGCAGGTTCTGTGGATTGCCAGACGTGCAACAGAGCAAGGTTGGTAGCAAGGACAAGAGACTGGAGCAGGGTCATAGGATAGCCAGGGTCATCAACAGTCCGGCAGCGCGGTACAGAATCAGAAGGAAAAGCCAAAGTCAGGAGCAGAGCCGAATTCAGGAACCGGTAGCAGGAGAGTAATCGAAGTCGGGTCAGGAACAAGCCGGGGTTGGTAACGGAGGAATCGTACAGGAACAAGCAGGACACAGGGGGGAGCTGAAGACCAGTCAGCACTGAACCTGAGCAGAGGCTCTCCTTAAATGGGCCGTCTGGCGCCAATCTTTGCCGTGCGTGTGCACCTGCGTGTGCGCGATCGTGCGTTCCTGCGCACATGCGCACAACCGGCAATTCTCCTGTGGGAATTCCTATGTGCATGCGCGTTCCCGATCGCGATTCTTCTTGCCGGAAATCCCTTACAAGGGGTCAAAGGGAAAGACCTGCACAAAAAGTGCCATACGTGTTTGTTTAAGACCCCATCCCTCAATGTTTGATCTAGCAATATTTGTATTGCCCTATTGGGTCTCCTGTCAATTTCTCATACATCTGTGTGTCCACATCTCCATGTAATCTAATGGCCTTTGCCAGATAATTTTCTCTGCTCTGGATGACCAATCCACCTCTCTTATCAGCCTGTCTAATGACAATGTTAGAGTTGTTCCTGAGACCTTCCAGTGTTTCTTTCTCCTGGACAGGCATAACAGAAGTGTGATCTTGTCTAGCTTTTTCACATAGCTTAGCTAGTTCAGAATAGACATCCTCATAGAATGGAGTGACCTTTCGTCCAGTGCGGATGAAATATAGCCTCAGGTTTAAAATGAGTATGGACGACAACTGCCTTGCTAACATACTCACAAGTAGTTTCAGGGAAGGGATTATCATCACAATCATACATGCCCTCCTCCCACAATTCCTCCAACTTGTGTAGGACATCCCTATCAATATCCCCAGACTCACCCTCTGATTCTTCGGAATCTAAAGAGACTTTGTTCCTAGTACCTTCTTTCATGAAAAAATATCTCTTTAAGGTGAGATCGTAGGTACATTTATTTAAATCTACAAAAAGTTCAAACAGGTTAGGAGGATTAGGGGGAGCACAATTTAGACCTTTTATGAGCAGGCTGCAGTGACTGACAGTCCCACTCTCTGCTCAGAGCAGCTGGGAGAACTGAGCAGTGTTTGATCACCCAGTTCTCAGCCTTAGAGCCCGTGGGGGACAAATGCTGCATCCACCTAGGTAGGTATGATTAAAAAAAAATCCCATACTTATCTTATCAGGCAAAAATGATTTTTTTTTTTGTGTTGGATAGTGTGGGCAAAGGTTGGAACTGCTGTCAGGTTTTTATTGCTCTCTCTATCTCTACTATAGGGTTTTCCCATAGAAGGCGTACAGGGAAAAGAAAATTCTGTAGTGGCAATGAATACATATTTGTTGTTTTGCTTAAAGTGAAAGAAAACCCTAATTATATCTATTCCCAAAAATTCTTTCCCTCCCCTTCTCCTACCTAAGCTGTATAAAAAAAGATCTGTATACTTATTTTCGTCTTCTCCAGTCCAGTCACATGATCCTGCAGCTCCTGCTTCCCTGTGTCAGTGGCTGCTGCAGAAGAGAGGAGGGAGCACTGACAACAGCTGAGCTATGGCAGCAATGGGTAAGTATAGGTAAGCGTACAAACCTTTTTTATAACTTAGGGAAGATAGGTTAGGCTTTTCATCCAGTTTATGCTCATATGCTTCTAAATGCCACATGCCTGTAAATGCTCACAATCACATGGTTTTAGGCTTGATTTTGCTGCCGGCTCCTGGCAGAAGGATTCAGTGCAGATTTAATGTGCCCATGTCCATGAAGCCTAAACCCAAAACATATAATATCATATATTACAGCTTACTACTTCTTAGATGAGGTGGCTGCATTCATTATCTTTATTTAAAGTGGTAGTAAATGTAGCACACCACCCTTAGGAGGTTTTGGGTCCCCCATAGTCCTGCACAGCCAGGCAACACACATTTCCTTCCGGACTTGCACTCCAGAGACAGTAAACAGTCATTGAACTTATTTTGGATTTTATTAGGAGGTTTGAACTTGGATTGGTATGAGGGGTACATGGGATGCCCAAGGAACTGTTAACCACTAGCCTACAGGGCACATATACCCCCTTCCTGCCCAGGCCAATTTCCAGCTTTCAGCGCTGTCACATTTTGAATGACAATTGCGCAGTCATGCAACATTGTACCCATATGAAATTTTTATCATTTTTTTGTGACAGATAGAGCTTTATTTTGATGGTATTTAATCACCTCTGGGTTATTTATTTTTTCTTAAACAAACCAAAAACCACTGAAAATTTTGAAAAAAAAATTTTTTTCTTAGTTTTTGTTATAAAATTTTGTAAATAAGTGATTTTTCTCCTTCACTGATGTGCGCTAATGAGGCTGCACTGATGGGCACTGATAGACTGCACTGATGGACACTGATAGGTGGCACTGATGGGCACTGATGAGGAGGCACTGGTAGGTGGCACTGATGTGTATTGACAGGCATCACTGATGGGCACTGATAGGCAGCACTGATAGGCGGCACTGACTGGCACTAATAGGCGGCACTGACTGGCACTGATAGGCGGCACTGACTGGCACTGTTAGGCGGCACTGACTGGGCACTGTTAGGTGGCACTGATGCTCACTGATAGGCGGCACTGACATGCACTGATAGCTGGCACTGATGCTCACTGACAGGCAGCACTGACTGGCACTGATAGGTGGCACTGATGCTCACTGATAGGCAGCACTGACTGGCACTGATAGGCGGCACTGATAGGCGGAACTGACTGGCACTGATGATAGGTGGCACTGATTGGCATTGATAGGTGACACTGACTGGCACTGATGGGTGACGCTGAAAGGCAGCTCAGATGGGCACTGATATGTGGCATTGATGTGCACTGGTGTGCACTGATATATGGCACGGATGTGGCACTGATGGGCATTGGCACGAGGCACTGATGAGCACTGACATAAGGCACTGATGGACACTGACAGGTGGCACTGATGGGGCTACACTGATCATCAGGGCACACTGATCATCAGTGCCCTGATGATCAGTGTATACAGTTGCAAGAAAAAGTATGTGAACCCCTTGGGATTACGTGGAGTTTTGCATGAATTGGGCATAAAATGTGCTCTGAACGTCATCTAAGTCACAACAATAGAAGAACACAGTCTGCTGCACATAATACTACACAAACATTAGATGTTGCCATGGTTTAATTGCACATAACATGTAAACATTCACAGTGCAGGGAGGAAAAGTATGTGAGTCCCTAGCTTAATGACTTCTCCCAGAGCTAATTGGAGTCAGGAGTGAGCCAACCTTGACTCCAATCAGTGTGATGATATTGGATGTGTTGCTGACAGCTGTCCTGCCCTTAAAAAACACACACCTGTTTTGGGTTTATTGGTTTCAAGAAGCACTGTCTGATGTGAACCATGCCTCGCAGAAAAGAGCTCTCAGAAGACCTACGATCAAGAATTGTTGACTTGCATGAAGCTGGAAAGGGTTACAAAAGTATCTCCAAAAGCCTTGATGTTCATGTGTCCACGGTAAGACAGACTGTCTACAAATGGAGAAAGTTTAGAACTGTTGCTACTCTCCCTAGGCGTGGTCGTCCTGTAAAAATGACTGCAAGAGCACAGCGCAGAATGCTGCATGAGGTAAAGAAGAATCCCAGAGTGTCAGCTAAAGACTTACAGAAATCTCTGGCACATGCTAACATTTTTGTTGACACATCTACAATAAGGAAAACATTAAACAAGAATGGAGTACATGGGAGGACACCACGGAGGAAGCCATTGCTGTCCAAAAAGAATATTGCAGCATGTTTGAAGTTTGCAAAAGAGCACCTGGATGTTCCACAGCACTACTGGCAAAATATACTGTGGACAGATGAAACCAAGATTGAGTTGTTTGGGAAGAACACACAACACTATGTGTGGAGAAAAAAAGGCACAGCACACCAACATCAAAACCTCATCCCCACTGTGAAACATGGAGGAGGGAGCATCATGGTTTGGGGCTGCTTTGCTGCCTCAGGGCCTAGATGGATTGTTGTCATTGATGGGAAAATTAATTCCAGAGTTTATCAAGACATTTTGCAGGAAAACGTACGACCATCTGTCCGCCAACTGAAGCTCCGCAGAGGATGGGCGATGCAACAGGACAATGACCCAAAGCATACAAGTAATTCAACAAAACAATGGCTGCAACAGCACAGAATACGCCTTTTGGAGTGGCCCAGTCAGAGTGCTGACCTCAAACCGATTGAAATGCTGTGGCATGACCTTAAGAGAGCGATTCACACCAGACATCCCAAGAATATTGCTACACTGAAACAGTTTTGTGAAGAGGAGTGGTCCAAAATTACTCCAGATCGTTGTGCAGGTCTGATCTGCAACTACAGGAAACGTTTGGTTGAGGTTATTGCTGCCAAAGGAGGGTCAACCAGTTATTAAGTCCAAAGGTTCACATACTTTTTCCTCCCTGCACTGTGAATGTTTACATGTTATGTGTAATTAAACCATGGCAACATCTAATGGTTGTGTAGTATTATGTTCAGCAGACTGTGTTCTTCTATTGTTGTGACTTAGATAACGTTCAGAGCACATTTTATGCCCAATTCATGCAAAACTCCACTTAATCCCAAGGGGTTCACATACTTTTTCTTGCAACTGTATGTCCCCTCCGCGGAAAGCCGATTACCGGCTCTCCTCTCCTCTGTCAGCGTGACAGCTCGTGAGGAGAGAAATTCCGATAACCAGCATTTCCCTGTTTACATGTGATCAGCTGTGATTGGACACAGCTGATCACATGACCGAGCCGACATCTTCGGCTCTTTCCGTGATCGGTGATCCACTGTGTCCGAGGGACACAGCGCACCGCCGATCGCCGCGCATGCGCAGTGAGAATGGGAGGACGTCATATGACGTCCTCCCAGAACGAGATAACCACCTTGCGCCTGTCATATTAATATATGGCGGGCGGGAGGTGGTTAAAATGATGACAACTTCCTGGAATTAAGTAACAGAAGGGTTTCTCTTCTTCGGAGAGTGTAAAGTCCAGCTGAGGGCTAGTCAAGTTTCCAACCCAAATGCACTCTAAACAGGGGGTTTAGAAGTACTCACTGTCCCTCTTCTGCAAGCTGGAGGTTGGTAGCTGCCTTCAGGTCTTCTGCTAGGCTGGGTCCTTCCCTACCTCCACAGATGGTCCTATCCCAGGGGGCCGGTGAGATTTAGCTTTCCCCCTTTCAAGATCCTTCCTGGAGGTAGGGCTCTTCCCTGGGCCTCCTCTCAGGCTCCACACTCCAACCCCTGCTCTCACATGTTCCACCCAAACTCTCTTGCTTGAGGATTGGTTGAGATCCTTAGGCATACAGACCAGCCACTCATCACCCTCACCCACTGAGTTCTAGAGACTTCTCCAAGCCCTGACCTAAATTTGACCCATCTGGCTATTTCTCCCAACTCTTATTCAGGCTCCTGAAAAAAGAAAAAATTAACTACCCCCCCCCCCCCTAGCTTTCCTAGAAAATTGCTACATAAACTTTAGTTAAGAAAAAAAAATCTCCCTGCAAGGTAATGTCATAAAGTGCTAGTATGCATTGCATAGGAGCACATTATGAGAGACTTACCTTGGAACAAAGCCCTCCAGAGGTGCGCTGTCAGCACTGACAGGGCTTCCATCTTCATCCAGTCCTCCTTCCGGGTTTGCAGCTCTGGCTGCTTGAACAGCTGAGCCACGTTGATCAATCCCATGCATGCGTACGGGAGTCTCAGAGCTCTGAGGGAATGGCACAGGTATGCCGTTCCTTCAGAACACATGCACTGGTGACATCACCGGCTGTAGAGACACTGAATATCTCCGAAATGGTGCACGTTTCAGGGATATTTCTTGTACCTATAGGTATAGCTTTATTATAAGCTCACCTGTAGGTACAAGTGTCCAATGGGAGTTTACTACCACTTTAAGGTTCTTCCTTTTTTTCCCACCTGGTGGGTATAGGATTATAACTTTCTTTTTTTCTATGGTTGAACTGGATGGACTTTTGTCTTTTTTCAACCAGACTAACTACGTAATTTTGGGATTAACACAATTCCTGTTCCTCTGTGGCTACGTTCAGTTGCTCCACTGTATTTGCAGAGGGAGCCATGTTGTTACCCAGGCTGAACTTCAAAACATTTCTTCTACTTTAGATCTCTAGCAGTTCAACTGAGACTTTTCTGGAAACAGCAGAGTTTGATGTCTTATGGGGTGTTCACTTACAGACAAATATCATTGACTCGTTGTTGGTGTGAGGAATAACAGCATAATCAATGAGGAGCAGGGGCGGACTGACCAATTGGAAACTCGGGCACTGCCCGAGGGCCCGAGGTCAGTAGGGGGGTCCCATGAGATGCCCCTGGTACCTTTTTCATAGGCTTTTTTGAGTTTGGGCAAGGACACAGGGGCCCCATGATCCCCTATTGCCCGGGGGCCCCATGAGTTGTCAGTCCGCCCCTGATGAGGAGTTAAAGATTATGTCAACCCAACATTTCATATTCCTGATTTGTGGCTGCTGTAACATATACTTGTATGAAAGGTATCCTGTTCTCTTTGTGTCGCTTCCTTTGTGTGAAATTCCTGGTGTTCCTGCCAGTCCCTTGGCTTTCCTATTAACCGCTTAGGACCACCCTATAGCAGATATACTGCTACAGGGCGGCACCTGTGCGCAGAACCACGTATATATACGTAATTTTGCGTATATATACGTGGTTCTGGGCAGGTGGTCATGCCTGCGCCTCCATTTGTGGCCGCGGATGTTAATCACCGGGTCCCGGCCGATGATTACCCGCTGGTGCCCAGTGATTACTGATCATCCCCGATGGGGCGGAAGATGGAAGATTGTTTTGTTTACAAACAATCTTCCTTCCTGTCAGCTCGAGCCCACTGCTTGGGATCGCTGTGCACAGTACAGCTATCACGATCAGTGTGCTTACAGTGAAGAACACACACCCTGCCCCCTAGTAAAACACTCCCAGCACACAGTTAACCCTTTGATCGCTCATCACATTAACCCCTTCCTGCCCAGTGCCATTAGTACAGTGTCAATACTTTTTTTTTAGCACTGATCACTGTATTAGTGTTACTGGGGTGTCAGTGACACCAAGTTAGTTCCCGCCCCCCAGTGTCAGAATGTCCGTCGCAGTCCCGCTAAAAGTTTCTGATCGCTGCCATAACTAGTAGAAAAAAAAATCCCATTATCAATGCCGCCATTTGAAAACGCTATAACTATCACGGAAACCAATTAATTTACACGTATTGAGATTTGTTTTAGCAAAGACATGGAGCAGAATACATTTTGTCCTAAATTTATGACAAAATTAGATTTTTTAAAAGTTTTTACTGGACATGTTTAATAGCAAAAAGTCCAAAATATTGTTTTTTTCTCAAAATTGTCTGTCTTTTTTTCCTTTTAGCACAAAAAATAAAAACCGCACAGGAGATCAAATACCACAGAAAGAAAACTCTATATGTGGGGAAAAAAAGGATCTGAATTTCATTTGGGTGCAGCATTGCATAACTGCACAATTGTCAGTTAAAGTAACGCAAAAAATGGCCCAGTCATGAAGGGGGGTAAATCTTCAGGAGTGAAAGTGGTTAAAAAAAAACCACACTAGGTATGAGAGCACAGCATGGTCAGCTTTCTGGCTGAGCTGAGAACTCAGCCATCTCTCAGCCTGATCAGACTTGTGTTGACATGCCCACCCCCACACTTTCCGCACAGTAATTCACTGGGAAGATAAGTGTCCTACTGTTTCTCCTCCCCAGCTCTCTGAGCTTCTTATGCATCTGAGAACACCAGATTAATTATGAAAAAAAAGAGGAAAGGGTATTTATGACATTTTTATATACAGTATATACTGTACATAAGCTTTTTGCCTTTAAGTTCTATTTTAAACTGAATGGGTTGTTTTACAAGGTGAGTATTTACATATACTTTAATGCTGTTAAATGTCAGGGATGAGCAAGGAAGCCATACTGCTCTGGTGTAGTTGCCTGCCTACCTCTTTTTTTTAAAGTGGCGGTGAACCTCACACATGAAACATGAACAAAGCATATCCCTCTGTAGTGTGTATTTGTCTCAATTAAGAGCGCTAAGTGTCAACTAAGCAGTATCTGCTGCTTAATTCCTCCGCTATTAGCATGAATCACTTCTGACAAGTTTTCCTGACACCAAAAGAAAAATGGTGACAGGGAAGGGACCTCCAGAAAATTAACAGCCACAGCTCTGTTCCTGTGTGCTGTGTGGAGGGGGTGTGTCCCTCCCCTCCAATCAGTTCTCAGAGCTTTCCTCACTGAGCTCTGCAGTGTGTAATTTCAGCTCTTCACCCCTTTTTTTTTTTTTATTTTCCCTAATACATTATCTCCACATTCCCTTCTACACTGTGCATCCACTACCCTGTGTGCTACACTACGCATCCACTACCCTGTGTGCTACACTACGCATCCACTGCCCTGTGTGCTACACTACGCATCCACTGCCCTGTGTGCTACACTACGCATCCACTACCCTGTGTGCTACACTACGCATCCACTGCCCTGTGTGCTACACTACGCATCCACTGCCCTGTGTGCTACACTACGCATCCACTGCCCTGTGTGCTACACTGTGCATCCACTACCCTGTGTGCTACACTGTGCATCCACTACCTTGTGTCCTACACTACGCATCCACTGCCCTGTGTACTACACTACGCATCCACTACCCTGTGTGCTACACTACGCATCCACTGCCCTGTGTGCTACACTACGCATCCACTGCCCTGTGTGCTACACTACGCATCCACTGCCCTGTGTGCTACACTACGCATCCACTGCCCTGTGTGCTACACTACGCATCCACTGCCCTGTGTGCTACATTACGCATCCACTGCCCTGTGTGCTACACTACGCATCCACTGCCCTGTGTGCTACACTACGCATCCACTGCCCTGTGTGCTACACTACGCATCCACTACCCTGTGTGCTACACTACGCATCCACTACCCTGTGTGCTACACTACGCATCCACTACCCTGTGTGCTACACTTTAAGTATGATAGTTCTCCGTAATGTATTAATATTCTCATTAAATTTGGTTAAGTTAGCCTAGGGTTTTCCACATATAATAATATACATCTGCATATGCTGCAACTTTATATTCCACATCCCCTATCCAAATTCCCTTAATATATATGCTATTTTGGACCGTCGCCAGTAACGGCTCTAGGGATAATACAAATAGCAGGGGCGAAAGTGGACATCCCTGCTTAGTCCCATTATCATTTTAAACCCTGGTGACAGCAAGCCATTGATCTTTACAGATGCTGATGGGTAGCTATATAGATTTTTTTTTATCCACTGCATCATTCTAGTACCTATCCCCAATACTTCTAATGTGTCCATCATAAATTCCCAGTCTACTCTGTCGAAGGCTTTCTCAGAGTCTATCAACAAGAATAGCACTGGGAACTTCTCTTTTTTACTCTTCTGCAAAAAGAGCAGTGATCTTAATCCATTAGCACTAACTTCTCTCCCTGGAACAAATCCCACCTGATATGAGTGTATCCACTCCATCATTAGGTCCTTCATCCTAGTCACTAATATTTTTGCGTATAGTTTTAAATTCGTGTTCAATAGCAAAATTGATCTATAACTAGTGCAGTGTGAAACATCTTTCTCTTTTTTAAGGATAATTGTAATATATGCCATTAACAATTCCATTCTCATCTCGACTCCCTCTCCAATTGCATTCATGTATGTGCAGATTTTCGGGATTAATTGTTCCTTAAATTTCCTATAATATCTTATTGTATATCCATCCGGACCAGGACTCTTCCCTGCCATTGTATTTTTTTAAGGCTATTTGGATTTCTTCCTGAGATATTGGTTTTTCTAAGGATAGTGAAATTTTTTCCTCTACTTTGTGTAATCAAGCTTCTTTCAAAAATAGCTTCCTTTTTCTTTCTGCGCCTTCTTCTTTTAGATTCTTAGGTTTTACGTCATATAATCCTCTGTAATATTTTTGGAATGTATTGGCTATTGCGGTGGTTGAGTATACCATTTCACCTGTCTCATCTCTTATTCTCTCCACAAAATTTGATAATTTATGTTTCCTTAATCTTCTCATTAATTATTTCCCTGGTCTATTCCCCCATAGGTATCTTTCTTTTGCCACCATGTTAAACACTTTCTTTGTTTCTTGCTCCATTAAATCCTCTAGTTCTTCTCTTTTTAACATTATTTTCTGGTATAGATCTGTATCTAACTTCTTTTTATGTAGTTGTTCTAATTCATATAGTTCTTTTATCAATGATATTATACTCTCCTCCCACCTTTTCTTCTTTTCAGCACCTATGGCGATCAGAATACCTCTTATATAAGCCTTATGAGCTTCCCATATTGTTGCAACCGAGACCTCCTCAGTCTCATTTGACTGAAAGTATTTTTATTTTTTTTAACCTCAATTCAGTCTCTTGATCCTGTAGGAGTGTCTGGTTCAACTTCCACATATTTATTCTATTCCGTTCCCCTTGTAGACACAGTTTCAGCATGACAGGAGCATGATCTGATATTGATATCACTTCAATGTCAGCCTTAACTAATGACTCCAAAAGTCTATGTTCTATCTTTATATTATCCAATCTTGAATACGTCTTATGTACCGATGAATAAAATGTAAAATCTCTTTCTCCTGGATGTTTAATCCTCCAGGCGTCCATCAGCTGATATTGATGTAACATTTTTCTAATGGACTTTAACTGTTTATCTCCTTCCATCTTTCCTTTAGGCGCTGTATCTAACAGAGGGTCCATACAAAAATTAAAATCTCCTGTCACAATCAACCTACCCTTTTTAAAGTCCATTAATTTTCTTAACACACCTTGCACATATACCGTTGGGTTTTTATTGGGAAAGTAGATATTTGCCAGTGTGCATTCCATTCCATTTAGATCCCCTCTCACAAACACATATCTACCCTCTGGATCAGTCCATCCTATCTTTGATATTAAATCTCACATTCTTTGCTATCCCAATTGCTACCCCCTTAGCATCCTTTATTGGTGTATCAGCATAATACCAGGTTGGATAAAATTTTGAGTACATCTTAACATGTGTAACATGTGTATCATGAGTTATATGTGTTTCTTGCAAAAATATTACTCTGATAGACCGTCGATTTATTTCCCTAAGAATCTCATGTTTTTTTCCAAGGGTATTTAGTCCCTTCATGTTGTAGGTCATAAAGTTAATTGCATTCATCCCTCCTCATCTTTTTTCTCAATGCTAACTATATCTTCTAAAGGATCTGTTTTTACCCCCCTCCTTCTCCCTTCTCCCTCCCCCTCCAATATCTTCTCGACCAAGGGCGGACTGACAACTCATGGGGCCCCCAGGAAATAGGAGATCATGGGGCCCCTGTGTCCTTGCCCAAACTCAAAAAAGCCTATGAAAAAGGTACCAGGGGCATCTTATGGGGCCCCCTACTGACCCTGGGCCCTCAGGCAGTGCTGAGTTTCCAAATGGTCAGTCCGCCCCTGTCCTCGACCCCCCTCCCCTCCTCCTCCATCCTATAGCACCCATCTCTCTGCCTCCCCTCTCCCTCCCCCTAACCCCCACCTTCTCCATCCCCCTACACTTAAAACCCCTTGGCCTATTTCTAGCCCTGTGGTCAGATGTGGTTCTATTCCCACTGTCGACTCTTCTTCCAGGGTGGGACTCTGTACACCTAACGGAACCCCCCATCTCCAATCCTTTGGTCCCACGAATTGGTATCTGTTACACCTCCTGGTACCCCGCTATCTTTTTATAGAAACTCTCTGCTTGCATTCCACAAAACTTTTCCTTTACTCCCCGCCCTACCCCATCCTTCCATCCTCCATACCCATTCCTTATTTCATTCTCTTTTTGGAAACCAATTGCCACTTCTCTTTCCCTAATTCTATACACTCCTGATCCCCTACAGACCATCCCGGTATGTCCAATAGAAGTATGTCTTCACAGAAGTTCCGTAAATCTTCTGGGGACCTCAATTTCACAGAGTGTCCATCTTCCCAGCCAATCAGACATGCTGGATACCCCCAGTCATATTGGATATTTTTATTGCGCATTTGCTCCCATAATAGTTTCAAAGATCTTCTCCTCGCCAGAGTCTCTGGTGTCAGCTCTGCGAATATTTGTAGATTTATTTCTCCATGTTTTATTGCAGATATCCCTTGGATCTTCTTCCAGATATTCGCTTTAGCTTCATAATCATGAAGCCGCCAACCACGTCCCTGGGGGATTCCGGTGGCATCCCTTGAGGTCATCTTATTCTATGAACTCTATCTGTTTTCAATTGGGCTGACACCAGTCTGCCTATCAAGGGATTGAACACTTTTCTCATTTCATCCAGCAAATCTTCTCCATTAGAAAACTCTGGCATGCCCCAGATTCTCAGATTGTTCCTTCTGTCTCTATTCTCTTGATCTTCCAGCTTGTATGATAGCTTCCTTTGCTCTCTTCGCATTTCTTCCATCTGCTTTTCCAATGTAATAATTACTTGAGCATTTTTCTCTATTTTTTTCCTCCGTTTCCTCCACTAGTGTTAGAACTTGACCCAAGTCATTACGCAATACCACCATTTCATTTATTATAGAGTATTCAAATTTTGCAAACATTTCTGCAATTTCTGTTTTCATGGGCATTTGCGCGCTCGCTCCTTGTTCTTCTATATTTTCTGTTTCTACTTCACTTTCCATATTTAGAAAATCTTTAGTCTGATTCATGCTCAATATTCCTGATGACAATCTGGGTTGATCTTGTTTATTGTTTCCCAATTCGTATCTTCCCTTTACTCCCTGATGTCTCTCTGGGGTGTGGCCCACTAGGCTTTTCTCCTGCGGAGGCATATATTTTATAATAGTGCTTGTGCTTGTTTGGGGTGTTTTTGTTCCCCCTCCTCTTACAGATCTGTTCTTCGTTATATTAACATTTGTGTGCTTGTTTACCAAGAGAAATGTTTCCCAAATTGCAATCAACAGAGAGCTTTCCCCCTCTGCTTTTCTTCTAAGACCACTGGGTGACCCCTGGTTTTTGCTTTCTTCCTCCCCAGCCACCATAAAAAAAGAGGTGTGAGCTTTATTCCACAGGCATTCCCCCCCCCCTAGGGACACACCACTTCTGCAGTAACTCACCAACGCCTTCAGCCTCCTCCCATTAGGACAGCTCAGTCCCCTCTCTGGGTAATGTTCCACCTGTCAGAGTTGCTGGGTTGGCCAAACATGCAAGGGGGTCACCCTCCGTGTATGTCTCTGCTCCGGTGTTCAATGTCAGCTCCTCTCCTCCTTTCTTACAGTGGCATCTCAAAGGATTCCCCCACTGCTGTCATGTGAGTGCTCCCAGCGTTCACTGCCCTACCGTGCTGGCTCTCCCCGTCCAGCCAACCAGGAGCTCGGGCTCTCCTCTCCCTCCAGGGATAGTCCACTCTGCCTCCACCACCGACTCCGCACTGGGCAGGGACACACATCAGGACAGAGTGACAAAGTAGGGCAGGGTGGCTGCAAACAATTAAAGCATTATTTTTGGTGGGTGTCAGGACCACCTAACCTGTGCATCCTGTCGGCAAAATGTTCAGGTCCCTTTCACTCCCTTTTTTTTCCTGGCAGCTTAGACAAGCTTTATAAATTCTGGACTTTGAATGGCTGTAGAGAAGACTGCAGATAGTCAGGTACAACTTATGTAGGAAGATTTGTTTCATTTCTGTGTATCACCTGAGACCAGTCACTTCACTAGTCATATATAAGGGTTTACAAACACTTTAAGACTTTTAAGAAGGGATTGGATACTCAGTGAAAATGAATTGTATTTCCACTAAAAGGGCATTGGTATATTATGTAAAATCACAAACAAAATTCACATAAAATCCAGTTCTACAGAAAGGTGTAGTTACTTACTATATACATTAAGCTGGACCTTTTCAGTTGATGTGACATCCCCAAGACTGATGGATAGTACGTACGTTTTGTTATCCGAGCTAACCAGCTGATCTAGTCTGAGTGTCCCATTTTCAAACAGTTCGCATTTCACTGCAGTGCATCTGCCATTGTATACTGGATTCATACCAGGAGAAAGATCTGCAATTTTAACAGTACTACCCTCTATCGTCCATGATTTCTGATGTTGTGGAGTGACGCTTATATTCCTTGGATAGAGGTATCCTGATCCACCAATGGGGGCGCTAATCTGGGCAAATGATGAAAGCACACCTGCAAAATCAAAATGCAAAATCATTAGAAAGGCTCCTTTATGCTTTCTGAGCGACTAAGCCATGCCTCTATTCTGATTGTCGGCTTTATAACGAGTAAATGTTAATCTGAAAAGCTAAGGTTGCACCAATACCATTTTTTTACTGCCGAGTATGAGTACTGACACTTTCAGTTAAGCTCTCGCCAATATTGAGTACCGATACCTTTGCAGGACGATTTTAGCGCATACAAAATGAATGGGCTCAAATCATACTGCAAAGAATCGCATGTGATTTGAACAGGAATGCGGTGCAAATCCTGTCTGAATCACAAGCAGTTAACCTGTGGGTGTGATGCAATTAATTTTGTGACCATATAATAAAATGAGATATGGTGCTAAACATACATATTAGATGAACAATATTCCAACCGTGACAGAAATATAAAAACTTAAAAGTGGTATATATGAATGAGTCCAAAGTCAAGAACAAAAACAAAAAACAAAAGTCCCACGCCAGGTTGTAGATCAAAAACAATGGTGCATAATCTTGTGGTGCCAAATAAATTGTTCCATGCAGATCCTTTGTGCTCCACCATCCCATCATAAAACAATATATTGCATTCAAGAGTTTGGAACATCAGTGTACTGTATATCTTCTCAATGGTCTCCCAATTAACTCCATAGCCAAGGTTAGCAAGAGTCGGAAGGAGAAATGTCTCATAATATAGTAGGTTTATTAAAAAAATGAATAAAATCAACCAAATATGCTCTCACATTAGTTGGTGCCCAATCCTCGGCACTAATATACTCAGCTCAGGAAGCTAATACCGCTCGACGGGGAAGTTGACATGCGCTACATAAACCGGAAGCGAATATGACTTCACCGGACCCGGATGTTGTTGGACATGATTCTGTCTCTACATGTTTTGCCTACCAGGCATCTTCAGGAAGCTCACATCCGCCATTTTCCCTGGATCTTTTATACTCTGCTTGATTGACCTAACCATGTAGAGGCAGAATCGTGTCCAGCCACATCCGGGTCCGGTGACATTATATGGGCTGAACAGATCACCAAATTCATTTTGTATGGCTCAAAGCGCATGGGAAACTGCATGTGATTCAGACAGCAATCACACCGCATTCCTACTCAAATCACATATGAATTCTTTGCAGTGTGATTTGAGCCCATTCATTTTATTATGCGCTCAAATCACACCACAAAGGTATCGGCACTGCTATCAGTATCGGTGCAACCCTATATAAAGCACTGGGGTCGTCGATTCAAATCCCAACTATGACACTACCTGCATGGACTTTGCATGTCCTCCCTGTGTTTTCGTTAGTTTCACTTGAGTACATTGGTTTCTCGCCACACCCCAAAGACATACTGGTAGGTTAATTGACTCCTGTCCAATCTGGCCCTAGTGTATGTATGTTAATGAGATAGGGATTGTAAACTTTTTCAGCACAGAGATTTATATGAATGTACAATATGTAAAGTCATGCTTAAAATGTCAGCTCTATATAAATACCTAAAATAAAAATTAATACCCACAAGAGTGGGTCCCAAAGGCATTCTGTGGCTTGGAAGAAGTGCTTGGGAAGATATTGTTAAATGCTGCAAACTTTTCATGCCCAATAAAAAGTACGCAGGCAGTTACTAGGGGATAATGAAGGAATGCTCAATGGGTCAGGGTGCAGAGTGTTAGAATTGGTTCAATGAGCAACTATGAAAAAAACACTTAAAACTGGACTGTTACTAAACCCCAGATTCTGCATTCACTATATCTGGTCTCCCACACTACACAGAACATGGAAATGCAATCATTTTAGTAAATATAAACTATCAGTGTCCAGCCGAGCACATGTTAAAGCTTGTAGGAGGAGTTTTCTTCCTGCTCTAGGAGGATGCAGAACCCCTGACCTCTGTCTGGACAGTGCTGATTGGCCCTGTGATGATCGCATGCACTCTCCCAAGAAAAAAAAACCTCTCTAGCAATGCACTCCAAACTGAGCATGTGCAGAGTGACTCCACACGATATGTCTTAACAGGATATAAGAGGGGGACACTGGAAGAAGGGGAGGATCAGAGAAGACAGGATCAAACGCATTTTTTCACAATGCAGAGGATTAACCTCTTTGGTTCCACAGTGAGCATGACAAGCATGTTTTACTGCAAATACGGACTGATTTTACTGTTGTGGGTTTAGTAACACTTTCAGGAAAAGTGAAAAAGCTTTCTTGCAGTGGGGCCTGCACTGCGAGGGTTAACTGCTTGTCTCTGTTTAAGGAGCTTGTAAAAGCACTTTTTACTTATCCGATTCTCTGTTGGGTAAGGATGGCACATAATGATGTATATATTATGGTTTGTGTGTCCATAGATTGGGTATGTGAAGTAAGTCACTCCTGTATGAAGGTCAAAGCTCTGTATTGTTGGTGATATATAAATAGTAAGTGCTTAATACAGGTGTGAGCTACTGATAAGACAAAGAAAGGGGTAGTTAGAGAAGGATATGTAGGGTGGTATAGTGGGAGAGGGGGATGTGGAGGAGAGAAGGGAAGAGAGAGAGAGAGAAAAAAAAAAAAGGGGGGGGGGTGCCTTTGGGTAAGGTAGTGAGTGGAAGTGGAATGGATATTTGCGGATAAATAGCTCACTTCATTTTGTACGAGCCGCGCTAGAAAGATAGGCATATAGCTTGAGATGCAGTATGTGTCACAACAGTCAAAGGGGCAAAGCGTGGATTAATCATCCGGGAAGGTATGCCGCAGTGTTATACCAAAGTACCTCCAGACGTGCATCAGGTGTGATCTCGGAAAACAAGGTGCTCCCCAGGACCACAGTATGTCCAATCATTCAAACAGAAAGTATATGTTGTTCATGTACTAGTAGGTGATAAACATGGGTGGTTTTTAAATTACTCCAACAAGCCCATGTTTTCCTGAATCTCTCGGGATGATCCTTAGCAACAGAAATAATTTCCTCCATTTCCTCAATTTTGTTGATCCTAGAAAACCATTCTCGGATAGTGGGAACATGTGTTGAGCGCCAGTGGACTGGGACACATTGTTTTGCAGCGTTTACCATATAGGCGAGTGACTTACGGTATGTCCGGAATGGAAGTGTGGAGTGGTGAAGCAAGAATTGTGCAGGGGAGGGGTCCAGGGTATATGTGGTTACTTGTGTAATTGTAGATTGGACTTTCCCCCAAAAAGGCTGCAGCACTGGACAGTCCCACCAAATATGCAAGAGTAGAACCCGTCGCCTGGTGACATCTCCAACACAAATCTGAGATGTTGGGGTCGAATTGGTGAAGCAGGGATGGAACTCCTGTACCATCTAGAGTATAGTTTAAAGTTGTTTTCCTGTGTGGAGACACATATGGACCCTTTGTGTATATGTGCATAAATGTGATCCCAGTCTTCCGGCGATAGTTGGAGTTGTAATTCAGAGCTCCAGGCCTTGCAAGCTTTCCTAGACGGAAGGTCAATAGTATTTTCAAGGCATGAGTAAAGCTGAGATATAACATGTCTCTGGGGAGAATCCGTTGAACAAAGTTTTTCAAATGGGGTGAAATGTCTAGTGTATTCTTTTATATGTGAGGAGCTATGTACAAAGTGGTGGAGTTGTCTATACATCCATGGCATCAAGGTCAGGGATGGCCATTTATTCAGAATGAGGTCTCTACATAGGAATGTCCCATCCTTAAAAGGTTGGTGCATACTCAAACTGTCTGTGGGGTTAGGTCCTGCAAGAAAGGCATGTGACAAACATGGGGGGAAGTCTGGGTTCATTGTGACAGGCGAGAGTGGGCCAGGGGTGGAAGAGAAATCTATTTTCTTACTTATCTGATGATAGCAGGATAGAGTGGGGCCTATAAGAGGATGTCCCTTGAACTCAAACGGAAGGTAAGAATTTTTCAGCCAAGGGGAGGAGGCGAGCGGGGTCTTCGAAAAGGCAGCTTCTGAATTAACCCAAGCCTTACGACTATGATTCGTAGACCAATCTACTATTCTTGCCATGTGGCAGGCTCTGTAGTAGCGGGCGATGTCTGGTAGCCCAATACATATTTTTTTCACTTCATTTTCAATCTTTGGAAAAGTCCTTATGGGAGCTCCAGACTTAGTAATATTTACATTGTTTTTGTAGACATTGAACTCTGAGGTGGGGATGAACTGAAAGCCTATGTTGCCACTCTTTGACGTATAAGTTAGTGATTAAGGATATATAAACATGTTTGACCATTTTTTCAACCTTGGCATTATGTAGAAGGTAGGAATTGTGCATTATATTTGGACGCACGTGTGATATGCATGGACATAATTTTAAAATGTAATATATATATATATATATATATATGTGTGCATCCACTCCAATTTTAACCACTAGATCTTCTGTTGATCTCTATCTGTGAGATTGACTTTAAAGAACTGTGGCTTTCAACGTTATATATCAGGATTCGCCTCTATGAAAAAACACTGCACTTTATATGAATTTCAATGGATCGTATTGCTTTCAAAGACAAACTGTGGGTTCCATTGTAATGGTATGACGTGTTTTCACCTATGCAGTGGTTTAACAATGCAATGACAATGCATGTCTATAATATATGCATTTATGTTCTATTCACATGTACTCCTGAAGAAGATCATTCGAAACGTGTTGAGTTTACATGTGAGTTATTCAAAATCTATACATATGTGAATCTCTGAGCAAATCATATTTTATGTTATGGTGTTTTATTTAAATGTGATACAAATAAAATAATGTTTTTATGATACTCATGTTGTTTCTATATGTCCTTCATAAAGTCCATATCTACTAATAGAGAATTTTGGTATATATACAAAAGGACGTGGAAATATAGCACACACAACCCTGGTTATAGTACCATATGGATATTCGACATCACAAGTAAAGATAAGATCTGACATTGCATGGGGACCCCTCTTACCCCTCATACTTCTGCCTCCTTCTCCTACTTCCCTCCATGCCTCCACTTATGGTCCCACCATCTTTCTGCATTCCCCCTTCTTCCTTGCCCTCCCATCCGACCTTTGTTTTTTTCCATGTAGCAGCTTTCTTCGGCAAGTGCCAAAAGTGTCCACCCCTATATTAGGGAATGTTCACAGTAATGAGCTTTGTTGATTTATTGTTTTTCTTTGTATAAAATCCTACGGTTGACTCAAGGAAATAAGTGTTGAAGTCTGGACTGACTTCAGATTGTTTGTGATAACGGCCCATGAAATGGGCAAATTTGTTCCTCACGCCATTTCCTGCTGTAAAAACTCCCGAATAGATTAAGGTTTGCACAGATTATGTAAACCTAATATTGTATTAATGGCTTGGCTTTAAGGCATACTGTATATGAGACCATATTATACAATGCAAAACTGTAAAAAAAAAAAAATCTTTAGCACAATTCAAAAGACATTTTCAATATTGCAGCATTCATTAAAATAATAAGTGGTGATCCTGCCATGAAGGACTTGTTCAGGCAGCCATAGAGTGACAACACTTTGTCCCATTCTCCCTGGATTACCATACTTTTTTTTAGGTAGAGGGTATAGGCAATCATGACTGTCCTCATCGTGTAGGCATGTCCAACCTTTGTCACCATCAGAAAACCCCCTGAGTAGTGACATTCAATTGCTGCTGGACCACATGCATTTACAGTGAGGAACAGAAATATTTGAACACCCTGCGATTTTGCAAGTTCTCCTACTTAGAAATCATGGAGGGGTCTGAAATTCACATTGCAGGTGCATTCCCACTCTGAGAGGCATAATTAAAAAAAAGAATTCAGGAAATCACTTTGCATGATTTTTAAAGAATTTATTTGTCTTGCACTGCTGAACATAAGTATTTGAACACCTAAGAAACAGCAAGAATTCTGGCTCTCAAAGACCTGTTACTGTGCCTTTAAAAAGTCCACCTCTACTCCACTCATTAATCTAACTTAGTAGCACCTGTCTGAGCTCTTTAAAGACACCTGTCCACCCCACAATCAGTCAGATGCCAACTACTACCATGGGCAAGACCAAAGAGCTGTCAAAAGACACCAAAGACAAAACTGTGGACCTCCACAAGGCTGGAAAGGGCTACGTGGCAATTGCCAAGCAGTTTGGTGAAAATAGATCAACTGTTGGAGCAATTGTTAAAAAATGGAAGAGGCAGTGAAAATGTTCAGCAGTGCAAGACAAATAAATTCTTTAAAAATCATACAATGTGATTTCCTGTTTTTTTTTTTTTTTTTTAATTCTGTCTCTCAGAGTGGGAATGCACCTACAATGTGAATTTCAGACCCCTCTGTGATTTCTAAGTGTGAGAACTTGCAAAATCACAGGGTGTTCAAATACTTCTGTTCCTCACTGTATATAGTAAATGGTAAAAAATAAAAAAAAGGAAAAACATTGAACACTGTATTATCTAATTTTAAAAAAATTGCTTAGGATATACAATGTTTTAGAAAGCCATGTCATTCAATTAGGGTCTCCATCTACTTTAGGAAGCTCCAGAAACTGCATAGCTGTGGGATCAGACCACTGAAAATCAATTTAGAGACTATTTCTATTTGGGAACCCTCAAGATCCCTAAACGTGCATCATTATATACTCCTAGCTGGAAGACCCCTACCCCCATAAGAGATCACTTTATACCCCCATAAAAGATCACATTACCTGCTGAGAAGACAAGAGCCCAGTGGAAGATCATTGTGTCCATCAGTAGAAAGCACTCTATTCAATGTTCTAGGTTGTAGCAGTGTGCAGCGTGCGTGTTTATGTGAGAGTAGGCAGCATATCAGCCAATAAAGATAGTAATGAGGAAGGTAATATGATTTTTAGTGTGTACATGATGAGTGACTACCAATAAGGTATTTATAACACCAATACTTCATTTGCATCTGTTGTGTGTGTAGGAAGTAAAAGTGTGCTGACAATTCATTATGTGCACAGATTGATGTAAGGGTCATTCCTCCCAAAACCGATATTTCTGCTAAGGATGGATGTTGATAGACTGAATAAACTCTTCTTTTTAGCTACAAAATTGCATTTTATGTTTTGTTTTTTTTCTGCCTATTACGATGTATGAGCTGATGAGATGAAATGCAACATGTGGCAGCAGGAGCCCAAAGTGTTGAATTCTTGCAGTGACTGGGGAGCAGCAAGCTACTGAAGACATGGGCTGATGGAAAGGTAAATATAGAACTTATTCTTTTACAGGGACACCTTATAGTGGAATTTTACCCTAGAATTTTCCTATATACATTATACAGCTATATAACACATGTACCTTGTTAAATAGCAGCATTTTTTTGGTGTCCATCTCCAGTTGTCCAGCAATCAGCCCCGAAACCTTCCGGCAAATGCTACACTTTTGAGAGCTTCAGGGCACAGAGGAAGAATTTCCTCATCTGAATTTGTTTTCCCAAGATGTAGATTGCTTGGGGGTACTGAGTGACACCATATGATGCTTTGCATCTCCCCTGGTCCTCTTGTGTATAACCTAGATGGGTGAGGTCCTCAGAACCATATAACTGATAAGGGCTTGTTCACACTAACCGTATGGGGCTGTGTTGGGCAGCACTGCCCAGCATAGTCCCAACACAAGAACAAGGCTTTGGTTAACGCCGACACATTACTTGGGTGCTCATAGGTTGCAATTTTCAGTCCTTTTAAGCTTTGGAGTTTGCTAGTTAATAGAATAATTGTATCTTGTTTTAACAAAACCAAGAATATATTCCAACAGTCATAAAACAGGTGAAAGTTCATGTCACATGGCGTTATCAAATTATGCAATTTTTTTTTAAACCACTAGAATGATTGTTATCTCTCAGAAGGAGAAGTATTCAGAGCAAAAAATGTTATTAGCTGTAAAATTCTTTTCAGCACAAAATCAGTTTAAAATTGTGATAGTGTGCGCAATAGTAAAACCTTTGTTCGGTTTTCATTGCTGATTTTGTTCCCATTGGGGAGCTCTTCCTACTTTTTGTGTGATCATTAGTACAGGAAGCAACAGGAACTCCCCGATCAGACACAATCATCATTTGAAAAAACACTGACAAAAGGTCTAACCATCCTCCTTTCAAAAGTAAATAAAAAACTTTGGGTTATACTTAAATTTGAAAAGGTCAACTCATCAAACTTATATTTAAAGCTTAACCTTGAACTGTGATAAAATAACTCAAACTGTTCCCCTACCCAGCTGATAAAATAAAATCCTAGTTTTTCTAGGGATTGGGTTAACACATAGTAAAACCTGAATGAACAGAACTGTAGCCTTTCTCCTTGCCAGTTGTGAAGAGCTATGGTTCAGACCAACTGGAACCTGACACATGATAGAAGGCAACTTTGAGATAATAATTATTATTTCCTCCATTTATTCTAGGGGATGGGCTATAGCCCAAATCCTCGGGAAACTGGCACATGATATATGGCCGTGTGGCTATATTTCATCAATAATATCATTAGCTTTGTTGCATGCAGCTGTGGGGCAGTGAATTCCTAGGCCACAGCTGATTAGGCTGGCTGCCTGCTGTCCCATGTTTCCCATGGAATCAGCCTCAACCTTAGCTCATCAGTGTTTGCTAGCCCTGGTTGTGATGACCAATCTCAGGAGGTTGCTTTTCTGACTAGTTTTGTCATTCTTCTAACTGATGTCACCATACCTGCAAGTTTGGCATCAGGATGAGAAGAGGCTGCTGGTAGGAATAAATCGTATGTAAAAATGACACCAAACAAAGTGACTAATATAAATAGTGACTGATCATAAAGAGTACAGCCTGTGGGCCGTAAATCCTAAACATAAACCACGATCACACAAGGATCAGGAATAGGTGAAAAAAGAAAATGTGTTCAAGATACAAGTGAGTAAACTCCAGTAATGACACTACTGGATAAGTGAAATGATCTCCATAAGATCAACAAATGATATAAATGTGAAGAAATATTCCAAGTGCGACTATTACATAATAGTGCCCAAAAATGACCCTATTAGGGTCCAAATGGTGATAAACAGAACAGTCCAAATGGGACCAATGATATCAAAATAAGAATAATCAGAAAGAACAAAACGCATGTGTACACATACAAATGTAAAACAAATAGGCAAAAAATACAAAACCAGCGTATAGCAATGACATACACAAAAACGCATGCGTGATAGTGATATAAAACTAACACAAACATGAATATCTTGAGTATTCAGGAACAACGCATGTTTCTTAAATGAAAAATAACAAAAGTCCAAAATGGTGTTTAAAAACACCTAATTCTTCCAAAAACACCTGTGAAAGTGGGTAATGATACGTATCCACAGGTGGCTGTATTATGCGCTCACCTCCATGTCTCGACCCGCTAGGAGTCAAAACACTTTTTGGACCACTACACAGGATCCTCCTTGCAAGAGACTCCTCTGGGATTGCGTCCCTCTCTCCACAGTGGTCTAGGACAGGCTAAGTAGCAATGCAGCTCCTCTCCAGGCAAGATATGGCCAGTAATCTCATTAAAACACAAAAAGCTTCCATAGCATAATACCGTTTATTCAAAGCAGAAATATAAACCCCAAATCTCCAAATTATGCACTCACATTCTCAAAATCTTGTTTAAAGCATTGAACTGCAAACCTCATGTTTCTGGGTGTAGTACATGGGTTGACATGTTGACAAAACAAAGACTATTGGGCATACCCATTTTTGGCTCTATACAGGGGCATGTCTAAAAATGTATAAGAAGGAGGGAAGCAATTTCATTTTAATGAGGTTAATTTTACTTATAAGTGAAAGGGGAGGTGTGCCCAAGAAGACATGCGTTGTTTAGCCATTTGCAATAAAGGTAATAGGTTCAGAGAGCAATAATCTGAGATCCTTGGGGATACCATCACCCCTGAGTGTTTGGCAGATGAGGTCCACTTCAAGGGTAGTCCTGGGTCCAACCGATTACATGCTTCCTGATCTATAGGTAAAATCTGCGATTTATCCCTGTTAACTTTCAAACTGGAAAGGAGGTAGAAATAAAACCAAGAGTCAAAGTGGAAGAAAATCTCAAATTTTGAATTGTCACCAGTACAGAAAAAAAGGGAATTCTTTCAATGGGGATAAACAAGGATTTCCTTCACTTTGTAGGGATTTCCCATGAATTCCTGTTTGGACTAAAGAACAGGAAGGAAAGGTAAATTTTCTCAACAGGAAATATCAAAGACTATAGATGCATGTAAAAGGCATATATCTTAATGGCGCCTCATCCCTTGCATTACATAGAAAAATTGAACACAAACTAGAAATGAGATTTTCGAGGTGCTTTAGCCAACCAGAACAGACAATTAAAATTTCATAATTTTACTTACAAATATTGTTTAAAATCCATAAAAAACGTAAAAAAAAAATCCCTGGTAACATCCACTGTACAAGCTGTGATAGCATTGATATTGGCAGAATCCTTTATACAATGTCTTCTACATGTTTCACCCCCTGGCTTCTTCAGGACTATACAGTATCTTACCGAAGGGAGTCCACCCCTTCATTTTTGTACATATTTTATTCTATCTTTTCATGTGACAACACTGAAGAAATGATACTTTGCTACAATGTGACGTAGTGAGTGTACAGCTTGTATAACATGTAAATTAACATGTCCCCTCAAAATAACTCAACACACAGCCATTAAGGTCTAAACCGATGGCAACAAAAGTGAGTACATTTTCACTTAGGGGTGGACTCACTTTTGTTGCCAGTGGTTTAGACTTTAATGGCTGTGTGTCGAGTTATTTTGAGAGGACAGCAAATTTACACTGTTATACAAGCTGTACACTCACTACATCAAATTGTAGCAAAGTGTCATTTCTTCAGTGTTGTCACATGAAAAGATAGACTAAATTATTTACAAAAATGTGAGGGGTGGACTCACTTCTGTGAGATACTGTATGTGTATTTTTTCTGGAAAAGCTTTTGGGACCAGGCCTATTGTATGCCAAGAGTGGTGGATGGAAGTACTTAATTCCTTGCTAAACACAGTTAATGCTCTTTACTTACTAAAGTGATAGCTCCATGTGCACCACATCACAGCAGGGCCCCAACAAAAGACTGCCAACATTGCCATTTAGGTACCAAGTACCCTGCAATCACCTCCAGGGGTACCCCTTCGTCAGGAACGCATATGCCCATCCACTGTTTTGGCTGTATGCATAGTGTGCACACAAGGACCCTTGTTTTCTCTGGGTTAGCTTTGGTTGCTACTTTAACCCTGTTTGCACCAGTTATAATTTGGTTAAATATTTCTATAGTTTAATTAATTGCCATCCTGTTGGTTAGTGTCCGCTTTACCTAGTACAGCATCTTTGAATCTGCCCATTTGCCTGATGAATGATGCATTGCCTTAATACATCTATTTACTCTGCCACCAGTTGCTTGTGGCCTATTTCAGCATACCATAATAGAGTGGTAGCATACTAAGTTAAATTACTCAGGTGTGAGCAGTCTCCAACCTACAACCAGGTGTGTCAATGGAAACCAACCAGCTTTAAGAGTCATGGCGAAACAGAGAACTTGTCATCACCAGCAGTTCCTGCGGGGGTAAGCATACAGAGGGAATTTACAATTAACAGTGAAATAATAAAGCACACAGATAGCAGGTAATCCTCAAATATCATATATGATGATAGCTGATATTGTCCAGTTTCAGGGTTCCATTAGCAAACTCATGGCACCTCAGTCTGTATTCATCGAAACTTTGAAGGGGCTCTTGCGTAGGGAGTTTCTGTTAGCACCTTGTCTTTAGAATACCTGTAACGGACCACCTGACAGCACCTCTATCAGTCCCCTGATAGAGCCTCTCCAGAGTGCCCCTGATAGAGCCTCTCCAGAGTCTAAGTTCCGGAGCACTTCTTCACCAGGGCCCCTGATGGTGGGGATGGACTTGGAGTGCCCCGGGACCAGGTCGCAGCTACCGGATATCTCTATCAGTGGTAGAGGAGTCTGCCGGAGGCTCCTGCAGGGTGAGAGTCTGATGTGAGGGGACCCGGGGATCCCTGAGGGATGGATGGATGGAGGAATGAGCAAGGGCAGAGTCAAACAAGCCGTGTTAGTAGCCGGGGGGGTCGGTGCGGTACAAAACAGTAGGCAAAGAATGGTCGGGTCACACGCTGGGTCAATAACAGGAGATCAAATCTAAAGGGGAACATCCAGGAGCAGAGTCAGGCAAGCCAAGGGGTCAGGACAGGAGAAAGCAGCTAGGTCAGATAATCCGGATCAAAGTACTCACAACACAGGTAACAGGATATGCAGAAAGACCATTCGGCAACAAGTGTTAAGTAGCCCGCCCTGGACCTGACAGGCGCAGCCTAGGTCCTAGTGCCTGCCCAGCACTGTCATAGATGACGGGTGCGCCTGGGTCCTAGTGCCCTGCTGCCTGCATGTCTTGACAGACACCTACGCATGTGCAGACCCATGCGTCGCGATGGTTTCTGAAAATACCATTGGAAGTGATTATATTTGGATGTAGGGAAAGGCAAAGTGAAGTCTACAGACTCCCCAGGTCCCGCCGCATCTATCTGTAACAACACACAGCAGAATTTTCATGTACACATTTAACATATCCAGTCAAACATGAGAATTATTCTTTAGATTTCAAGTACACAGCCGCAGAGGGATCATACAGCGTAAAGAGCCTGCATAATGACATTATATAACGGCATACAACTGCTTACAGCTGCCTGTTCTAATGCATCTCAATGGGCAGCTGTCTGTGGTGGCAGTGGGTCTCAGAAATGCCATTATGCAGGCTCTACACATTGCTCGGACCTTGTATGTCCGTGTGCTTGAAGCCCTAAAGCCCTAATAAAGCCTCAGTTTTTTAATACCATAAAAATTAAAGGTATGGCATTTATTTTTATGTTATGTATTTATTCCCTTTATAGTTATTCAATTATTCAGTATGCAAGCATACAGTATATCAGGTGCCTTATAGTAGAACTAAAGCCAAAACTTTATTTATATTTTAAATAGTGTAAGGATGGGTTATAACCCCTGATAGTTTTTCTTTCTTTTTTTTTTTATTGCTATTCAAGTCCTGTTGAGGAGTATTGGTGGTGAGTATTCCTGAGTTGACTTTTATTGTAATTTTTCTCTAATGTTTGGTGGACAATTACTTTTTTGGATGGGATTAAAGCCTGTAAGCTCCTGATAGGTCTGTGATCTTTATTCACATATTTAGGACATAGTATGGATTTGCCATGGTTTGAACTGGGATGTAGGTGTAGATTTAAATGGGGGATTTTGCGTATACCCCGGAGTGTTTTGGATTCATGATACAGTGTTTTCTATAGATATAAACCCCCTTTTTACATTTAGGGCCAGTTCACACTACATGCATTTCAGATGTTTTTTTTTTTTGCATCCAATACACACAAGAAGTAGGTTATATGGTTGTCAATGTCATAGTTCACATCAGTGCTTGCAATTCCAGTGCGTTCCGGATGCAGAAATTAAAGTAGAACAGGCTGCATTTTTTCTGCACAGAACTGTACTGGAACGCAGTAAAACGCATCAAAAACTCAAAGGAACACACTGGAACGCAACAAAAATGCACTAAAATGCACATGTCCCTATTTAAATTGAAGTAAAAGAGAAAGGGGAAAAAATTAATTGGAATGCATAAAAAATGCACTGAAATGCATCAACAACATGCATGTGGAAACACGTCTAAAACGCATATGGACTGTATTTCCATAGTGTGAACCGGCCTTTATACTGCATACATTTCTTCTTAGATTGTAAGCTCCAAGGAGCAGGGCCCTCCTAACCCTCTTGTATTGATCTGTATTGTTGCTGTGTTGTTTCCCTTTAATTTGTAAAGCGCTGAAATAAATCCTTCATAATAACAATAATAATAATAATAATAATAACAATAATAATAATAATAATAAATTGCACGGTCATCTGAAACATGGATAGTGAGGATAGAATAGTAAAGAAAAAGAAAGGAAGCCAAAAATGAAAAATCCAAGGTATGCCAAAACTTGGGGAGAGATATGGGAAGGGGAGGAGGGGGTGCCCTAAAAGATTTCCAAAAGAGGTTGAAGATGTCACCAGATTGTTTAGTAGGAATGACCTATCCCACATGGAAAAAAAATATATTTGAAATATATTTTAAAAATATTCTCCCCAAATATATTGATAGATAATTGAAATGCTACAATTTTGGCCATATTCAATATATTTAAAAATATATTTCAATAAATATGTATATACAATATATACACTGCATGTTGAAATGCATTTTTTATTTATTTATATATACTGGTTCATTGGTTCAAAGTGGCACTCTGGCTCCCTCTAGGGGACCGTTACTTTTATGATCTTCGTAAGTAGAAATTATGCAGATAGGGCAATATGTAGACCAAAATGTACCCTACAGAAGAGTGCGAATTATATTATACAATTTTTCCTTCGTCATTATAACTGCAGTTGACCCTGCCCTACCCCAGACCCACCCCAGGTGGCCACGGTGAAGTCCTTGTTTAGGTTCCATCCAGTGACTTGGATTTTCAGGGTGTGGAATCCAAGTTTTGGGGTGTTGGATTGTGACTGGGTGTGTTCTTGTATGTCTGCATGTGCATGTATACTGCTTAAGTCAATGTTTTCTTGTATTTTACTTGTATTTTTGTATTTGTAATAGTATCCTATATATATACATACTGTACATTCCTGAAGAAACCAGGGGGCGAAACAGGTAGAAGACATTGTATAAAGGATTCTGCTAATATCAATACTATCACAGCTTGTACATTGGATGTTACCAGGAATTCTTTTTGAATGTTGTTTATGGATTTTAAACAATATTTGTAAGTAAAATTATGAAATTTTAATTGTCCGTTCTAGTTGGCTTAAGCACCCTGAAAATCTCATTCCTAGTTTGTGTTCAATTTTTCTATGTAATGCAAGGGATGAGGCACCATTAAGATATATGCCTTTTACATGCATCTATAGTCTTCGATATTTGCTGTTGAGGAGATTTACCTTTCCTTCCTGTTCTTTAGTCCAAACAGGAATTGATGGGAAATCCCTACAAAGTGAATGAAATCCCTGGTTGCCCCCATTGGAAGATTTCCCTTTTTTCCTGTATTGGTGACAATCCAAAATTTGGAATTTTCTTCCACTTTGATTCTTGGTGATAACATGAGAGCGGTGCTGTGCGCTCCCAGGGATCACGCACAGGCAGGGAAGCGGGAGGACGTTTATAAACAGCAACCCACTCCTGCACTGCTCTCGTCTGGCCCATGTACATAAAGTGGTTAAAATAAAAATTGTTGGCATTAAATGTGCTAACAAAAACGTTGTGAGCGAGGTCTACTTGCCCTGCACATGGGGGTACCATCCCATATGTGCACGACCATCAATGCACAGGACCAGGTTGGGCCACGTTCATGTGAAAGTGAACATTATGGTGGTCCCCCGGCTTAGAGTTGAGTTGTACACGTTGTGCAGCTGTAGGACCTACAGAGTTCCTCTGTGAAGCATTCCATCCTGTGTGACTACATACCTTCCCTGTTGTATGCTGCATTTAGGAGGGACACTGCTGAGCCTATGCCCTATCCACTAGTCCAGTGTAACTCACTCCCAATGACAGAATGGGGTCCCGCCATGCACCTAGCATGGAGCTCATGTGTGCACAAAATTAACTCTTTCTGTTCTCTCATACCATGCGGACAGGTACATGGGGTCTCTCTGTACTGCAAGTTCTGTCTCAGATACATTTGGAGAACCAACCTCTAGGGAGGAAGTCAGAAAACTGACCCCCTCGCTACCAGAGAACCTGTCATCTATTCCAGGAACCACTCTTTATTGACTGGCTGCTGTACACTTCCACCAGTTCTTGGTTACCTGTGGCAAATACTCTCTTTCTTCACTTCTTCTACCGAGTTAACCCTTCATAGTAGCTTTCCTCCTGTACCCAGTATGTGCTTTACAAGCCTTGTTCCTTTCATATTCCATTTACCACCATGCACCCCTTCGAATCGCTTCAGACCAGGCGTAAGAACATTTTTACCAACATTACTGAATGTTTCTTTTTTCTAATTTTTTTTTTTATTCATTTTTATCGTCAATATTAATTTAACAATTTTCCATTTATTCAATCGTACATTCTCCATATCAACATATATATCAACATATACCCATCTCCTTCCCTCTTACCTCCCCCTCCTGATAGTCTCACCCTATTTCCACACCTCTTTCTTCCTATTCCATTTTCCTATTCTATTACTCACCTCTTATTTTCCCCTTCCTTTATCCTTCCCTTCTGATATTTATATTAGTCAGGTCTAAGTATCTCCTTGATGTTTTAAACACCAAACTGCCCCAGGTATTCTTAAATGTATCACTTTTATCCTCTCCCCTGTAATACAACTGCTCCATCCTGTATATTTGCTGAATGTTTCTGTGACAGTACAGCATAAAGTGCTATACAGTCCACAATTTCTGGCTAACTGTATTGCGGCTGCCCAGGCATACCTGTGAGGTGTGAGTCCATAACTGGCAGTGTCCAATATTGGTGAATCCCTTAGGGTGGCAGATGAAAGCTACATCCTTCCAGATGACATGACCCTATGGTAACCATGGGATCCTGTACCAAAAAGAAGCGACCCTTGAGCCCTGCCTTCCCCCTATATATATCGAACGATAAAGAAGGAAGGACCCCAAAAAAACAGGAAGCAGTTGATCAATCACTTAACTCTTCCCTAACCTGGGCAGACTAACTCACTTGCTAC
Source organism: Staurois parvus (assembly GCF_062004578.1). Lineage (NCBI taxonomy): Eukaryota > Metazoa > Chordata > Amphibia > Anura > Ranidae > Staurois > Staurois parvus. The sequence continues at coordinate 8,517,146 of NW_028318623.1, read as the reverse complement.
TATTTTCATTGCCCTTTTAGGCATTTGCCTACAAATGTAAGGCTGCATGAAATTTTAAAACGTACCAAACCACCATTTAAATAAATTGAGCTTGGAAACACCCAAGAGAAAAAAAGGTGTGGAAGTCTGCTGGTAGTTTTTATATGTAGAAAAGAGGAAGTAGTAAGGACAGAATAGTAAAGAAAAAGGAAGTCAAAAATGAAAAAGAGGATAGGAAAAATAAAAAAGAATGCAAGGTATACCAAAACTGGGGGAGGGATATGGGAAGGGGAGGAGGGGGTGCCCTAAAAGATTTCCAAAAGAGGTGGAAGATGTCACCAGATTGTTTAGTAGGGATGACCTATCCCACATGGAAAAAAAATATATTTGAAATATATTTTAAAAATATTCTTCCCAAATATATTGATATATAATTGAAATGCTACAATTTTGGCCATATTCAATATATTTCAAAATATATTTCAATAAATATATATATACAATATATACACTACAAGTTGAAATGCATTTTTATTACCAAATATACAAAAAATATGTTTAAAAATACATTTTAAATATACTGTATGTCTATAATCTACAATGTTTAATGCATTTACAAATATATGTAAAAATATGTTAAAATGACTTTTTTATATGTTAAAAAAAATCTGAAGAATATATTTAAAAAATATATATTTAAAAAAATATATATTTTTAAAATATATTCTTCAGATTATTTTTAACATATAAAAAAAAGTCATGTTAACATATATTTTTACATATATTTGAAAATGCATTCCAAAAATGTATATTTGTATTTTTAAAGACATACAGTATATTTGAAATGTATTTTTAAAAATATTTTTCATATTTTTTGTAATAAATCTTCTCAACATGCAGTATAGGTGAAACTTGAAAAATGTGAATATAGTGCAAATGTTCATTTATTTCAGTAATGCAACTTAAAAGGTGAAATTAATATATGAGATAGACTCATTACATGCAAAGCAAGATAGTTCAAGCCGTGATTTGTCATAATTGTGATGATTATGGCTTACAGCTCATGAAAACCCCAAATCCACAATCTCAGAAAATTAGAATATTACATGCAATCAATAAAACAAGGATTGTACATAGAACAATATCGGACCTCTGAAAAGTAGAAGCATGCATATGTACTCAGTACTTGGTTTGGGCCCCTTTTGCAGCAATTACTGCCTCAATGCGGCGTGGCATGGAAGCCATCAGCCTGTGGCACTGCTGAGGTGTTACAGAAGACCAGGATGCTTCAATAGCGGCCTTCAGCTCTTCTGCATTGTTCGGTCTCATGTCTCTCATCTTTCTCTTGACAATGCCCCATAGATTCTCTATGGGGTTCAGGTCAGGCGAGTTTGCTGGCCAATCAAGCACAGTAATCCCACGGTCATTGAACCAGGTTTTGGTGCTTTTGGCAGTGTGGGCAGGTGCCAAGTCCTGCTGGAAAATGAAGTCAGCATCCCCATAAATTGAAATATTTTTTTTTTTAATATATTGTTGCATATGGCCAAAATTGTAGCATTTCAAATATATGTCAATATATTGGGGAAGAATATTTTAAAAATATATTTCAAATATATTTTTCTTCCATATGGGATGTTCCAGGCCCTGCAGAGATACTGTATGTTGGACTTTAATGGTTCCTCAACTATGAAGGCTTAGAAGACATGTAAAGTTTGTAAGTGCAGTGATAGACAAAGAGCATTAGTGGCTGGGTTATAGCACTTGATGTCTGGGTACAGTTTGATTGCTTTTGAATCGCTTTGTATGTGTCAGTTAAAATTTTGAAGGGTTTAGGGACATTGAGAGGGTTCTTGGACTTTCAGCGGTTGGATAGGTGGATTAGATTGGCAGTAACATTCATGATAGTCTGAAGGGGGGATAGTCTGCATAGACCATGTATAGTAGACTTGCAAGGTACGAAAAGGATCATAAAAGCCCAGCTGTTGTGCACCACTACTAAAAAGGAAGTAGAGTCTGCATGTGTAATAAACAAATATCTCTGCCCTTATATATATATATTTAGAATTACAAACAATATATAGGAAACAACTGAAATCATTGACACACAATGGCCACCTTTTGTGCATGAAGCTAATTTCCTTAACATTGAGTGCACTCAGTATGTATAATCCATGGGTCTCTACTGCCATCTGCACTTTGTTGACAATTGGACCACCTTCCCAATGGAGCCTACATGACTTGGCAGACTGGAGTCCAACTAGTAACCACATTGGTCCACATACTAAACCTTTGCATCTTATGGCTGCAGTGGAATACCAGCATTCACCAGCAGATGGTGCCCTGGATAAAAGATTTTAACGCCATTTTCCTTCCTGAAGATGATTCCTAGGCAGGGGCGGACTGACAACTCATGGGGCCCCCGGGCAATAGGGGATCATGGGGCCCCTGTGTCCTTGCCCAAACTCAAAAAAGCCTATGAAAAAGGTACCAGGGGCATCTCATGGGGACCCCTACTGACCCCGACTCTCAGGCAGTGCCCGAGTTTCCATATGGTCAGTCCGCCCCTGTTCCTAGGCTCTGCAGGGGAGGGGCCTTTGTGTTTCTCTATGCGGGATCTGAACAAACGGGGTTGACAGTTTTCTCAGGAATCTTCCATAACTATAGCAGTTCATGAAAATCTTCTAAATGTTCTCTAAAATTAGCAGAAGACCATTGATTAAAACAAAGTTCTATCGATCCATAAAAACTCTCAATGTTATCAGTCTCTCGATCTCCAGACAGCTATTGTCCTCCAACTGTGCTGGGTTATTTTTTCTCTAACCTTTACTATTCCTCAAGTCTGATAAGATTTTCCAGTGAAGGGAAATTAACTTTTGTATGCCATCAGACCGCAGGGTTATCTTAAAAAATCTTGCAGCTGACTATGTTCAGAATTCTAGTAAAATAATACGCAACAGATACCCAGCTCAGGTAAGGCTATTATCCCATTGATTTGTCACTGTTCTTCACTGTGAGTTGTAGAGATGAGCCTGTCTTGGAATGCATTTAAAGTGTTACTAAACCCACAACAGTAAAATCAGTCTCTATATGCAGTAAAGCATGCTTGTTATACTCACTGTGGAACCTAAGGGGTCAATCGTCTGCATTGTGTAAAAATGCTATTTGATCCTGTCTTCTCTGATCCTCCCCTTCTTCCAGTGTCCCCTCTTAACTCCTGATAAGACATTTCGTGTGGAGTCACTCTGCACATGCTCAGTTTGGTGTGTATTGCTAGAGAGGTTTGGTTTTTTTTTTGCTTGGGAGAGTGAATGTAATCAGCAGAGGGCCAATCAGCACTGTCCAGACATCCTCCTACAGCAGAATGAAAACTCCTCCTACAAGCTTTAACCAGTGCTCGGCTGGACACTGATAGAAGTCAAAATACTGCTATATACTGCTGGTGAGAAAAGATATTTAGCATATTTACTAAAATAATTGTATTTCCATTGCATACAAGGGAGAGGTGCAGCGCTAGCTGAATAAATATGCACTTAAATGCTTATTAAATATACACTAATATAAATCAATAAAAGTGCTAATAAAGTGCAAAACAGTGACTAAATGGTAAGTATAGTCCATAGCGTGCTCAAAAATCCAAGAGAGTCCTTAAAGAGCTCCAATCCCTGGATTCGTGGATGAGGTGATAAAGATAAGAATTGCGCACTCACCAGATACGCAATTCAAGTGCGCATTTAAAGCTGACAATCTCAGGGTCCTCATATGGATCTGGTCAGATCTGGTCACAGAAGCCTCTCATCACCTTGGTAGTGTTTTCCACACACGGAAGAAAGGGCCGCTCTGCAGATGTAAAGGACTCCCACCAGGAGAGCCCCAAGAACAAAGGAGGCCAGATAGTGTGATACCTTATATATAGGGGTGTTTTATTCCCAAAGACACACAGTATACAGGCAGAGGCAGGAAAGATACTGACCATACATTTGAAAAATAAATGGCCGCCGGGGCCCTCGTGGCGCCGGTCGGCGTGACGTCACACCGCTTGTAGCCGCTCCCTGACGCGTTTCGTGCGAAGGCACGTAGTCATAGGGGGTAAGCTAACCCCCTATGACTACGTGCCTTCGCACGAAACGCGTCAGGGAGCGGCTACAAGCGGTGTGACGTCACGCCGACCGGCGCCACGAGGGCCCCGGCGGCCATTTATTTTTCAAATGTATGGTCAGTATCTTTCCTGCCTCTGCCTGTATACTGTGTGTCTTTGGGAATAAAACACCCCTATATATAAGGTATCACACTATCTGGCCTCCTTTGTTCTTGGGGCTCTCCTGGTGGGAGTCCTTTACATCTGCAGAGCGGCCCTTTCTTCCGTGTGTGGAAAACACTACCAAGGTGATGAGAGGCTTCTGTGACCAGATCTGACCAGATCCATATGAGGACCCTGAGATTGTCACTGACAATCTCAGGGTCCTCATATGGATCTGGTCAGATCTGGTCACAGAAGCCTCTCATCACCTTGGTAGTGTTTTCCACACACGGAAGAAAGGGCCGCTCTGCAGATGTAAAGGACTCCCACCAGGAGAGCCCCAAGAACAAAGGAGGCCAGATAGTGTGATACCTTATATATAGGGGTGTTTTATTCCCAAAGACACACAGTATACAGGCAGAGGCAGGAAAGATACTGACCATACATTTGAAAAATAAATGGCCGCCGGGGCCCTCGTGGCGCCGGTCGGCGTGACGTCACACCGCTTGTAGCCGCTCCCTGACGCGTTTCGTGCGAAGGCACGTAGTCATAGGGGGTTAGCTTACCCCCTATGACTACGTGCCTTCGCACGAAACGCGTCAGGGAGCGGCTACAAGCGGTGTGACGTCACGCCGACCGGCGCCACGAGGGCCCCGGCGGCCATTTATTTTTCAAATGTATGGTCAGTATCTTTCCTGCCTCTGCCTGTATACTGTGTGTCTTTGGGAATAAAACACCCCTATATATAAGGTATCACACTATCTGGCCTCCTTTGTTCTTGGGGCTCTCCTGGTGGGAGTCCTTTACATCTGCAGAGCGGCCCTTTCTTCCGTGTGTGGAAAACACTACCAAGGTGATGAGAGGCTTCTGTGACCAGATCTGACCAGATCCATATGAGGACCCTGAGATTGTCAGTAGAGATGAGCGAAGAAATGAAAAATTCGATTCGACTGATTCGGCGAATTCGTGGACAATATTCGATTCGAGTCGAATAAATTCGCTGTGAATTTAACTTAAAAAAGGGTGTTTCTAGGCTTCAGAGAGACTTAATATTAGTGCAGAACACTGTACCTTTAATTTAAATGCCCTTGGAGTCTGCTGGGGAAGAGAAATAATACTGTCAGTCAGTATGACATGCAGATGAGTGCCGTCGATCTTAGAATCACCGCACACTTCACTCATTTGGGCAGTCACGGGGCCAAAACCAGAGTGTGGAGCCACAGTGTGGCGGTGGAGGCAGCAGCAATGGGAGGCCATACAGCACCCTATGACAAAAATGGAAACCACCAGCAGTGTGAGGAGACCTGAAAGTGGCACATGGCAGAGTGTGGCGATAGAGACAGCAGCAATGGGAGGCCGTACAGGGACCCATGACACACTCTGGACCTGGCAGCAGCATGAGGAGGCGGTACAGGGGCCCATGACAGATTACGGGCCTGGCAGCAGCATGAGGAGTCGGTACAGGGGCCCATGGCAGATTACGGGCCTGGCAGCAGCAATGGGAGGCCGTACAGGGACCCATGACACACTCTGGACCTGGCAGCAGCATGGGGAGGCGGTACAGGGGCCCATGACAGATTACGGGCCTGGCAGCAGCATGAGGAGTCGGTACGGGGGCCCATGACACACTCTGGACCTGGCAGCAGCATGAGGAGGCGGTACAGGGGCGCATGACAGATTACGAGCCTGGCAGCAGCAACTTGGACAGGAGGACGTTCAGCTTCTGCACCGTCGGGTGCGTGCTCGCAAACTGTTGTCTCTTGGAAACGGATTCCAAGAAAGACTGCTGACGGAATCCGTGAAGAGGAGTAGCAGGAGAAGGAGCATCTGAACGAGCGGAATATGCCAACAAGCGACAACAGTGGCCCATGACAGATTACGGGCCTGGCAGCAGCATGAGGAGTCGGTACGGGGGCCCATGGCAGATTACGGGCCTGGCAGCAGCTATGGGAGGCCCGTAATCTGCCAGCACCCTATGACAAAAAATGGAACCCACCAGCAGTGTGAGGAGACCTGAAAGTGGCACATGGCAGAGTGTGGCGATGGAGACAGCAGCAATGGGAGGCCGTACAGGGACCCATGAGAGACTCTGGACCTGGCAGCAGCATGAGGAGGCGGTATAGGGGCCCATGGCAGATTAGGGGCCTGGCAGCAGCTATGGGAGGCCCGTAATCTGCCAGCACCCTATGACAAAAAATGGAACACACCAGCAGTGTGAGGAGACCTGAAAGTGGCACATGGCAGAGTGTGGCGATGGAGGCAGCAGCAATGGGAGGCCGTACAGGGACCCATGAGAGACTCTGGACTTGGCAGCAGCATGAGGAGGCGGTATAGGGGCCCATGGCAGATTAGGGGCCTGGCAGCAGCTATGGGAGGCCCGTAATCTGCCAGCACCCTATGACAAAAAATGGAACACACCAGCAGTGTGAGGAGACCTGAAAGTGGCACATGTTTGGGGCATGATTCATGGCGGATTTAGTCAGTTGTGTCAGGAACTGGTGGTTTGAAATCCAGACTAATCCACGCCTGATTCATTTTCACAAACGTCAGTCTCTCCACACTTTGGGTGGACAGTCGTGTCCTCCGCGGAGTTGCAATACCTCCTGCCGCACTAAACACGCGCTCCGATGCCACGCTACTGGCCGGGCATGACAGCCTTTCAAGGGCAAATTCAGCTAGTTGGGGCCAAAGGTCAAGTTTCGTTGCCCAGTAGTCAAGGGGATTGTCTACCTCGGTTGGCAGGGTGCTGTCCAAGTAGGCCTAAGCCTGTTGTTTGAGGTCCTGCTCCAGGTCCACCTGATGCTGCTGCTGCTGCTGCGGCTGGTTAGTAGTTTCCTCACTGCGCTGGTGAAGAAAGCTACTCATCATCGACTGCAGACTGAGGCAGCCGCTGCTGGTGGAGCTGCCACTGCTCCTACCACCCCACCCCTCCCCTGCTGCCATGGCAGCGGAACACGAGCGCACAGGGCCCACAGTGTCTGAGGATGGACGTTGGCGCAGACAGGCAGAGACCAGCTGACTACATAGGTGTTTTTTATAGTACGTTATTTTGGCCTCCCTCTCAGCAGGTGTGAAAAAGGCCACCATTTTTGAACGGTAGCGAGGGTCCAACAAGGTGGACAGCCAAAAGTCATCCCTCTGTCTGATGGTTATTATTCGGCTGTCGCTACGCAAGCAACCGAGCATGCTATGGGCCATTTGTGCCAAGGAATGCGAGGGACTCCCTGCCTCCATCTCCACAGCATACTGCCACGGTGCGTCTAGGTCCTCTGTCTCCTCTTCCTCCTCCTCTACCAGATGCTCCTGCTCCTCCACTCCTGTCCGCTGAGTGGAAAAACCACCCATTTCACTCAATAATTCCTGAGCACCAATGTCCTCCTCTACCTCCTCCTCTTCTTCCAGTCCTGCCCCCACAGGGGCCATGTGGCGTTGAGATCTGTGCGCCACGTCTACCGCACCCTGACCAGCCATTGTTAACAGCATTTGTTCCAGGACGTGCAACAGAGGAATGACGTCGTTCATCCCATAGTCCTGCCGACTCACGAATAGCGTGGCCTCCTCAAAGGGCCTGAGCAAGCGCAGGTGTCACGCATGAGCTGCCAATGGCTGACATCTAAGTTACACAGGGAGTACCTTTATCTGCTTTTAACATCAGGAAATCTGTGATGGCCTTTTGCTGTTCGTAAAGGCGGTCTAACATATGTAGGGTTGAATTCCACCTTGTTGCAACGTCACAGCATGAGGAGTCGGTATAGGGGCCCATGGCAGATTAGGGGCCTGGCAGCAGTTATGGGAGGCCCATAATCTGCCAGCACCCTATGACAAAAAATGGAACACACCAGCAGTGTGAGGAGACCTGAAAGTGGCACATGGCAGAGTGTGGCGATGGAGACAGCAGCAATGGGAGGCCGTACAGGGACCCATGAGAGACTCTGGACCTGGCAGCAGCATGAGGAGGCGGTATATAGGGGCCTACGGCAGATTAGGGGCCTGGCAGCAGCTATAGGAGGCCCGTAATCTGCCAGCACCCTATGTCAAAAAATTCAACACACCAGCAGTGTGTGAGGAGACCTGAAAGTGGCACATGGCAGAGTGTGGCGATGGAGACAGCAGCAATGGGAGGCCGTACAGGGACCCATGACAGACTCTGGACTTGGCAGCAGCATGAGGAGGCGGTATATAGGGGCTTATGGCAGATTAGGGGCCTGGCAGCAGCTATAGGAGGCCCGTAATCTGCCAGCACCCTATGTCAAAAAATTCAACACACCAGCAGTGTGAGGAGACCTGAAAGTGGCACATGGCAGAGTGTGGCGATGGAGACAGCAGCAATGGGAGGCCGTACAGGGACCCATGACAGACTCTGAACTTGGCAGCAGCATGAGGAGGCGTTATATAGGGGCCCATGGCAGATTAGGGGCCTGGCAGCAGCTATGTGAGGCCCGTAATCTGCCTGCACCCTATGTCAAAAAATTTAACACACCAGCAGTGTGAAGAGACCTGAAAGTGGCACATGGCAGCAGAGTGTGGCGATGGAGACAGCAGCAATGGGAGGCCGTACAGGGACCCATGAGAGACTCTGGACCTGGCAGCAGCAGGAGGAGGTGGTATATAGGGGCCCATGGCAGATTAGGGGCCTGGCAGCAGCTATGTGAGGCCCGTAATCTGCCTGCACCCTATGTCAAAAAATTTAACACACCAGCAGTGTGAAGAGACCTGAAAGTGGCACATGGCAGCAGAGTGTGGCGATGGAGACAGCAGCAATGGGAGGCCGTACAGGGACCATGACAGACTCTGGACTTGGCAGCAGCATGAGGAGGCGGTATATAGGGGCCCATGGCAGATTAGGGACCTGGCAGCAGCTATGTGAGGCCCGTTATCTTGCAGCACCCTATGTCAAAAAATTTAACACACCAGCAGTGTGAAGAGACCTGAAAGTGGCACATGGCAGCAGAGTGTGGCGATGGAGACAGCAGCAATGGGAGGCCGTACAGGGACCATGACAGACTCTGGACTTGGCAGCAGCATGAGGAGGCGGTATATAGGGGCCCATGGCAGATTAGGGGCCTGGCAGCAGCTATGTGAGGCCCGTTATCTTGCAGCACCCTATGTCAAAAAATTTAACACACCAGCAGTGTGAAGAGACCTGAAAGTGGCACATGGCAGCAGAGTGTGGCGATGGAGACAGCAGCAATGGGAGGCCGTACAGGGACCATGACAGACTCTGGACTTGGCAGCAGCATGAGGAGGCGGTATATAGGGGCCCATGGCAGATTAGGGGCCTGGCAGCAGCTATGTGAGGCCCGTTATCTTGCAGCACCCTATGTCAAAAAATTTAACACACCAGCAGTGTGAAGAGACCTGAAAGTGGCACATGGCAGCAGAGTGTGGCGATGGAGACAGCAGCAATGGGAGGCCGTACAGGGACCCATGAGAGACTCTGGACCTGGCAGCAGCAGGAGGAGGCGGTATATAGGGGCCCATGGCAGATTAGGGGCCTGGCAGCAGCTATGTGAGGCCCGTAATCTGCCTGCACCCTATGTCAAAAAATTTAACACACCAGCAGTGTGAAGAGACCTGAAAGTGGCACATGGCATGAGAGACTCTGGACCTGGCAGCAGCAGGAGGAGGCGGTATAGGGGCCCATGGCTGATTAGGGGCCTGGCAGCAGCTATGTGAGGCCCGTTATCTTGCAGCACCCTATGTCAAAAAATTTAACACACCAGCAGTGTGAAGAGACCTGAAAGTGGCACATGGCAGCAGAGTGTGGCGATGGAGACAGCAGCAATGGGAGGCCGTACAGGGACCATGACAGACTCTGGACTTGGCAGCAGCATGAGGAGGCGGTATATAGGGGCCCATGGCAGATTAGGGGCCTGGCAGCAGCTATGTGAGGCCCGTTATCTTGCAGCACCCTATGTCAAAAAATTTAACACACCAGCAGTGTGAAGAGACCTGAAAGTGGCACATGGCAGCAGAGTGTGGCGATGGAGACAGCAGCAATGGGAGGCCGTACAGGGACCCATGAGAGACTCTGGACCTGGCAGCAGCAGGAGGAGGCGGTATATAGGGGCCCATGGCAGATTAGGGGCCTGGCAGCAGCTATGTGAGGCCCGTAATCTGCCTGCACCCTATGTCAAAAAATTTAACACACCAGCAGTGTGAAGAGACCTGAAAGTGGCACATGGCATGAGAGACTCTGGACCTGGCAGCAGCAGGAGGAGGCGGTATAGGGGCCCATGGCTGATTAGGGGCCTGGCAGCAGCTATGTGAGGCCCGTTATCTTGCAGCACCCTATGTCAAAAAATTTAACACACCAGCAGTGTGAAGAGACCTGAAAGTGGCACATGGCAGCAGAGTGTGGCGATGGAGACAGCAGCAATGGGAGGCCGTACAGGGACCATGACAGACTCTGGACTTGGCAGCAGCATGAGGAGGCGGTATATAGGGGCCCATGGCAGATTAGGGGCCTGGCAGCAGCTATGTGAGGCCCGTTATCTTGCAGCACCCTATGTCAAAAAATTTAACACACCAGCAGTGTGAAGAGACCTGAAAGTGGCACATGGCAGCAGAGTGTGGCGATGGAGACAGCAGCAATGGGAGGCCGTACAGGGACCCATGAGAGACTCTAGACTTGGCAGCAGCATGAGGAGGCGGTATATAGGGGCCCATGGCAGATTAGGGGCCTGGCAGCAGCTATGTGAGGCCCGTAATCTGCCTGCACCCTATGTCAAAAAATTAAACACACCAGCAGTGTGAAGAGACCTGAAAGTGGCACATGGCATGAGAGACTCTGGACCTGGCAGCAGCAGGAGGAGGTGGTATATAGGGGCCCATGGCAGATTAGGGGCCTGGCAGCAGCTATGTGAGGCCCGTAATCTGCCTGCACCCTATGTCAAAAAATTTAACACACCAGCAGTGTGAAGAGACCTGAAAGTGGCACATGGCAGCAGAGTGTGGCGATGGAGACAGCAGCAATGGGAGGCCGTACAGGGACCCATGAGAGACTCTGGACCTGGCAGCAGCAGGAGGAGGCGGTATATAGGGGCCCATGGCAGATTAGGGGCCTGGCAGCAGCTATGTGAGGCCCGTAATCTGCCTGCACCCTATGTCAAAAAATTTAACACACCAGCAGTGTGAAGAGACCTGAAAGTGGCACATGGCATGAGAGACTCTGGACCTGGCAGCAGCAGGAGGAGGCGGTATAGGGGCCCATGGCTGATTAGGGGCCTGGCAGCAGCTATGTGAGGCCCGTTATCTTGCAGCACCCTATGTCAAAAAATTTAACACACCAGCAGTGTGAAGAGACCTGAAAGTGGCACATGGCAGCAGAGTGTGGCGATGGAGACAGCAGCAATGGGAGGCCGTACAGGGACCATGACAGACTCTGGACTTGGCAGCAGCATGAGGAGGCGGTATATAGGGGCCCATGGCAGATTAGGGGCCTGGCAGCAGCTATGTGAGGCCCGTTATCTTGCAGCACCCTATGTCAAAAAATTTAACACACCAGCAGTGTGAAGAGACCTGAAAGTGGCACATGGCAGCAGAGTGTGGCGATGGAGACAGCAGCAATGGGAGGCCGTACAGGGACCATGACAGACTCTGGACTTGGCAGCAGCATGAGGAGGCGGTATATAGGGGCCCATGGCAGATTAGGGGCCTGGCAGCAGCTATGTGAGGCCCGTTATCTTGCAGCACCCTATGTCAAAAAATTTTACACACCAGCAGTGTGAAGAGACCTGAAAGTGGCACATGGCAGCAGAGTGTGGCGATGGAGACAGCAGCAATGGGAGGCCGTACAGGGACCCATGAGAGACTCTGGACCTGGCAGCAGCAGGAGGAGGTGGTATATAGGGGCCCATGGCAGATTAGGGGCCTGGCAGCAGCTATGTGAGGCCCGTAATCTGCCTGCACCCTATGTCAAAAAATTTAACACACCAGCAGTGTGAAGAGACCTGAAAGTGGCACATGGCAGCAGAGTGTGGCGATGGAGACAGCAGCAATGGGAGGCCGTACAGGGACCATGACAGACTCTGGACTTGGCAGCAGCATGAGGAGGCGGTATATAGGGGCCCATGGCAGATTAGGGGCCTGGCAGCAGCTATGTGAGGCCCGTTATCTTGCAGCACCCTATGTCAAAAAATTTAACACACCAGCAGTGTGAAGAGACCTGAAAGTGGCACATGGCAGCAGAGTGTGGCGATGGAGACAGCAGCAATGGGAGGCCGTACAGGGACCCATGAGAGACTCTAGACTTGGCAGCAGCATGAGGAGGCGGTATATAGGGGCCCATGGCAGATTAGGGGCCTGGCAGCAGCTATGTGAGGCCCGTAATCTGCCTGCACCCTATGTCAAAAAATTTAACACACCAGCAGTGTGAAGAGACCTGAAAGTGGCACATGGCAGCAGAGTGTGGCGATGGAGACAGCAGCAATGGGAGGCCGTACAGGGACCCATGAGAGACTCTGGACCTGGCAGCAGCAGGAGGAGGCGGTATATAGGGGCCTATGGCAGATTAGGGGCCTGGCAGCAGCTATAGGAGGCCCGTAATCTGCCAGCACCCTATGTCAAAAAATTCAACACACCAGCAGTGTGAGGAGACCTGAAAGTGGCACATGTTTGAGGCATGATTCATGGCGGATTTAGTCAGTTGTGTCAGGAACTGGTGGTTTGAAATCCAGACTAATCCACGCCTGATTCATTTTCACAAACGTGAGTCTCTCCACACTTTGGGTGGACAGTCGTGTCCTCCGCGGAGTTACAATACCTCCTGCCGCACTAAACACGCGCTCCGATGCCACGCTACTGGCCGGGCATGACAGCCTTTCAAGGGCAAATTCAGCTAGTTGGGGCCAAAGGTCAAGTTTCGTTGCCCAGTAGTCAAGGGGATTGTCTACCTCGGTTGGCAGGGTGCTGTCCAAGTAGGCCCAAGCCTGTTGTTTGAGCTCCTGCTCCAGGTCCACCTGATGCTGCTGCTGCTGCTGCGGCTGGTTAGTAGTTTCCTCACTGCGCTGGTGAAGAAAGCTACTCATCATCGACTGCAGACTGAGGCAGCCGCTGCTGGTGGAGCTGCCACTGCTCCTACCACCCCACCCCTCCCCTGCTGCCATGCCAGCGGAACGCGAGCGCACAGGGCCCACAGTGTCTGAGGATGGACGTTGGCGCACAAAGGCAGAGACCAACTGACTACATAGGTGGTTTTTATAGTACGTAATTTTGGCCTCCCTCTCAGCAGGTGTGAAAAAGGCCACCATTTTGGACCGGTAGCGAGGGTCCAACAAGGTGGACAGCCAAAAGTCATCCCTCTGTCTGATGGTTATTATTCGGCTGTCGCTACGCAAGCAACCGAGCATGCTATGGGCCATTTGTGCCAAGGAATGCGAGGGACTCCCTGCCTCCATCTCCACAGCATACTGCCACGGTGCGTCTGGGTCCTCTGTCTCCTCCTCCTCCTCCTCTACCAGATGCTCCTGCTCCTCCACTCCTGTCCGCTGAGTGGAAAAACCACCCATTTCACTCAATAATTCCTGAGCACAAATGTCCTCCTCTACCTCCTCCTCTTCTTCCTGTCCTGCCCCCACAGGGGTCATGTGGCGTTGAGATCTGTGCGCCACGTCTACCGCACCCTGACCAGCCATTGTTAACAGCATTTGTTCCAGGACGTGCAACAGAGGAATGACGTCGTTCATCCCATAGTCCTGCCGACTCACGAATAGCGTGGCCTCCTCAAAGGGCCTGAGCAAGCGGCAGGTGTCACGCATGAGCTGCCAATGGCTGACATCTAAGTTACACAGGGGAGTACCTTTATCCGCTTGTAACATCAGGAAATCGGTGATGGCCTTTCGCTGCTCGTAAAGGCGGTCTAACATGTGTAGGGTTGAATTCCACCTTGTTGCAACGTCGCAGATCAGGCGATGCTGTGGAATTCCGTTCTGCCGCTGCAGCTCAATGAGGGTGTTCTTTGCGGTGTAGGAATGGCTGAAATGCATGCACAGTTTACGTGACATTTTAAGGATGTCTTGCAGTGGGATGGTGGATTTTAGGAACCGCTTGACAACCAGATTGAACACGTGAGCCATGCATGGCGCATGGCACAACCTTCCTTGACGCAGAGCAGACACCATGTTCTTTCCGTTGTCAGTCAACATGGTTCCGATTTTTAGTTTGCGCGGAGACAGCCATCTGTCGATTTCTCTGTTCATTACACTCAGCAGTTCCTCCCCTGTGTGACTACGTTCGCCAAGGCATACCAGGTGCAGCACAGCGTGACACCGTTGCGCCCTGCACATGTGATATGCCGGTCGGGTAATGGGACTTGGCACGGGGGTGGCGGCTGAGGACACGGCGGAAAAAGAGGTGGTAGAGGCGGACATGCTTGCTGGACCAAGGACGTGCAAACGTGGAGGCAAAAGCGTCGTGACCTGTCCAAGTTGCTGGTGCGGCTGTGCCGGCACCACGTTCACCCAGTGGGCCGTAAATGACATGTACTGTCCCTGACCGTAGTTACAGCTCCACACGTCGGCGCTGCCGTGCACTTTGGCAGAGACCGACATGCTCAAAGACTGGCCCACCATCTCTTCTACATGTGAATGCAGGGCTGGCACTGCCTTTTGGGCAAAGAAATGACGGCTTGGCACTCTCCACCGCGGCGCGGCACAAGCCATCATTTCTCGGAAAGGTGCTGAGTCCACCAGTTGGAAAGGGAGGGACTGCAGCACCAGCAACTTGGACAGGAGGACGTTCAGCTTTTGCACCGTCGGGTGCGTGCTCGCAAACTGTTGTCTCTTGGATACGGATTCCAAGAAAGACTGTTGACGGAATCCGAGAAGAGGAGTAGCAGGAGAAGGAGCATCTGAACGAGCGGAAGATGCCAATGAGCGACAACTCCCCTCAGCAGAGGTGTTGGAGCCTTGACTGGCTGATAGAGGGCGATTGACGACGTCGGGTGACGGAGCAAGTAACGGAGCGGGTGATGGAGCGGGGGCTGGGGCAGGCAGAACCGCCGTATGTTTATCACGGTTTTCCCAGGCCACCGAATGGTGACGCTGCATATGCTGACGCAACGCTGTAGTCCCAACATGGGCCCCCTGGCCACGCTTGCATTTCTGGCCACATAGTCGACATACGGCTACGTTTACTTCCTCGGGCGGCTTGAGGAAAAATTGCCACACCACCGAGTAGGAAACTTTGCCCCCGCTACTCTTCACTGGCTGACTGCTACTTCCTCCGTGCGCACCGGCACCACTACTGGCCGTGGTGGTAGGCTGCAGTGGAGCTGGTGCTCTACTCCGTGGACGTTTGGCTCCACTGACACTGATGCGACCCTGCTGCTGTCTCCTGGGCAACCCACCGACTGTTTTGCTCGCTGCCAAGCTGCCACCCTCTTCTCCTGATGATGCGGAAGAAATTGCCTGATGACGACGAGGCTGCCAAGTGCGATCAACCTCCTCATCATCAAGTAGGGTCTCCGCCTCACTACTAGCCCCCTCGGCTGCGTCTGGGTCAGGAGACAGACCTGTCTCTAGACCGGCTACCGAGCCACTCTCCTCGCCAGTACTTGTTCGCTTGGCTGCTGAAAAGGCCGATGTCTCCCCCCGTTCCTGACCGCCCTCTGTTAGCTCTTCCTCACTGTACAGTGGGGCTGAGCCCACAGCATGCGATACTTCGCTTGGTGAGGGAACAGCAAAGGACAGGGGCAGGTAGAGGACACGTGATTTCAGTGGGCTTGGTCCCGGGCCATGCCAACTAACGGTTGTGTCTGACGTACCCACCGACCGTTGGCTGTAGGTGTCAGAGGTGACCTGGGAAGAGGAAGACGACCGAGCCAACCAATCAATGACGGCAGGGTTGTCGGTGGAGACACGACCGCTGGATGACACCGGGAGCACTGGCCTCTGGCTGCGAATACTGCTGCCTCGACCCCTTCCTCTGCTGCCACGTCTGCTCGCTCCTAAAACATTGCCTCCTCTGCCACTCCTCTGCATGTTGTCTGACATACTATTTAATTCAACGATTAGGTGTCCCTGAGTAACAATTCTCTGGCACTCAGTAACAATTCTGTCTGTCCCTGAGTATGAATTCTGTGGCCCTGAGTAACAATTGTGTGTCTGTGCAAGTAACAATTCTGTGTCTGTGCAAGTAACAATTTTGTGTCTGTGAGAGTAACAATTCTCTGGCACTCAGTAACAATTCTGTCTGTCCCTGAGTAACAATTCTCTGGCACTCAGTAACAATTCTGTCTGTCCCTGAGTAACAATTCTGTCTGTCCCTGAGTATGAATTCTGTGGCCCTGAGTAAGAATTCTCTGGCACTCAGTAACAATTCTGTCTGTCCCTGAGTATGAATTCTGTGGCCCTGAGTAACAATTGTGTGTCTGTGCAAGTAACAATTCTGTGTCTGTGCAAGTAACAATTTTGTGTCTGTGAGAGTAACAATTCTCTGGCACTCAGTAACAATTCTGTCTGTCCCTGAGTAACAATTCTCTGGCACTCAGTAACAATTCTGTCTGTCCCTGAGTATGAATTCTGTGGCCCTGAGTAACAATTCTGTCTCTGTGCGAGTAACAATTCTGTGTCTGTGCAAGTAACAATTTTGTGTCTGTGAGAGTAACAATTCTCTGGCACTCAGTAACAATTCTGTCTGTCCCTGAGTAACAATTCTCTGGCACTCAGTAACAATTCTGTCTGTCCCTGAGTAACAATTCTCTGGCACTCAGTAACAATTCTGTCTGTCCCTGAGTAACAATTCTCTGGCACTCAGTAACAATTGTGTGTCTGTGCAAGTAACAATTCTGTGTCTGTGCAAGTAACAATTTTGTGTCTGTGAGAGTAACAATTCTCTGGCACTCAGTAACAATTCTGTCTGTCCCTGAGTAACAATTCTCTGGCACTCAGTAACAATTCTGTCTGTCCCTGAGTATGAATTCTGTGGCCCTGAGTAACAATTCTGTCTCTGTGCGAGTAACAATTCTGTGTCTGTGCAAGTAACAATTTTGTGTCTGTGAGAGTAACAATTCTCTGGCACTCAGTAACAATTCTGTCTGTCCCTGAGTAACAATTCTCTGGCACTCAGTAACAATTCTGTCTGTCCCTGAGTAACAATTCTCTGGCACTCAGTAACAATTCTGTCTGTCCCTGAGTAACAATTCTCTGGCACTCAGTAACAATTGTGTGTCTGTGCAAGTAACAATTCTGTGTCTGTGCAAGTAACAATTTTGTGTCTGTGAGAGTAACAATTCTCTGGCACTCAGTAACAATTCTGTCTGTCCCTGAGTAACAATTCTCTGGCACTCAGTAACAATTCTGTCTGTCCCTGAGTATGAATTCTGTGGCCCTGAGTAACAATTCTGTCTCTGTGCGAGTAACAATTCTGTGTCTGTGCAAGTAACAATTTTGTGTCTGTGAGAGTAACAATTCTCTGGCACTCAGTAACAATTCTGTCTGTCCCTGAGTAACAATTCTATGGCACTCAGTAACAATTCTGTCTTCCCTGAGTAACAATTCTCTGGCACTCAGTAACAATTCTGTCTGTCCCTGAGTATGAATTCTGTGGCCCTGAGTAACAATTCTGTCTCTGTGCGAGTAACAATTCTGTGTCTGTGCAAGTAACAATTTTGTGTCTGTGAGAGTAACAATTCTCTGGCACTCAGTAACAATTCTGTCTGTCCCTGAGTAACAATTCTCTGGCACTCAGTAACAATTCTGTCTGTCCCTGAGTAACAATTCTCTGGCACTCAGTAACAATTGTGTGTCTGTGCAAGTAACAATTCTGTGTCTGTGCAAGTAACAATTTTGTGTCTGTGAGAGTAACAATTCTCTGGCACTCAGTAACAATTCTGTCTGTCCCTGAGTAACAATTCTCTGGCACTCAGTAACAATTCTGTCTGTCCCTGAGTATGAATTCTGTGGCCCTGAGTAACAATTCTGTCTCTGTGCGAGTAACAATTCTGTGTCTGTGCAAGTAACAATTTTGTGTCTGTGAGAGTAACAATTCTCTGGCACTCAGTAACAATTCTGTCTGTCCCTGAGTAACAATTCTCTGGCACTCAGTAACAATTCTGTCTGTCCCTGAGTAACAATTCTCTGGCACTCAGTAACAATTCTGTCTGTCCCTGAGTAACAATTCTCTGGCACTCAGTAACAATTGTGTGTCTGTGCAAGTAACAATTCTGTGTCTGTGCAAGTAACAATTTTGTGTCTGTGAGAGTAACAATTCTCTGGCACTCAGTAACAATTCTGTCTGTCCCTGAGTAACAATTCTCTGGCACTCAGTAACAATTCTGTCTGTCCCTGAGTATGAATTCTGTGGCCCTGAGTAACAATTCTGTCTCTGTGCGAGTAACAATTCTGTGTCTGTGCAAGTAACAATTTTGTGTCTGTGAGAGTAACAATTCTCTGGCACTCAGTAACAATTCTGTCTGTCCCTGAGTAACAATTCTATGGCACTCAGTAACAATTCTGTCTTCCCTGAGTAACAATTCTCTGGCACTCAGTAACAATTCTGTCTGTCCCTGAGTATGAATTCTGTGGCCCTGAGTAACAATTCTGTCTCTGTGCGAGTAACAATTCTGTGTCTGTGCAAGTAACAATTTTGTGTCTGTGAGAGTAACAATTCTCTGGCACTCAGTAACAATTCTGTCTGTCCCTGAGTAACAATTCTCTGGCACTCAGTAACAATTCTGTCTGTCCCTGAGTATGAATTCTGTGGCCCTGAGTAACAATTGTGTGTCTGTGCAAGTAACAATTCTGTGTCTGTGCAAGTAACAATTTTGTGTCTGTGAGAGTAACAATTCTCTGGCACTCAGTAACAATTCTGTCTGTCCCTGAGTAACAATTCTCTGGCACTCAGTAACAATTCTGTCTGTCCCTGAGTAACAATTCTGTCTGTCCCTGAGTATGAATTCTGTGGCCCTGAGTAAGAATTCTCTGGCACTCAGTAACAATTCTGTCTGTCCCTGAGTATGAATTCTGTGGCCCTGAGTAACAATTGTGTGTCTGTGCAAGTAACAATTCTGTGTCTGTGCAAGTAACAATTTTGTGTCTGTGAGAGTAACAATTCTCTGGCACTCAGTAACAATTCTGTCTGTCCCTGAGTAACAATTCTCTGGCACTCAGTAACAATTCTGTCTGTCCCTGAGTAACAATTCTCTGGCACTCAGTAACAATTCTGTCTGTCCCTGAGTAACAATTCTGTCTGTCCCTGAGAATGAATTCTGTGGCCCTGAGTAAGAATTCTCTGGCACTCAGTAACAATTCTGTCTGTCCCTGAGTAACAATTCTCTGGCACTCAGTAACAATTCTGTCTGTCCCTGAGTAAAAATTCTGTGGCCCTAATAACGTTTCTGTGGCCCTAAGTAACAATTCTCTGGCACTGAGTAACAATTCTGTCTGTCCCTGAGTATGAATTCTGTGGCCCTAACTAGCGTTTCTTTGTCCCTAAATAACGATTCTGTGGCCCTCATTAACAAGTCTGTGTCCCTGAGTAATGGTTCTCTGTCCCTAAGTAACTTCTCTCTGTCCCCAATTCTCGTTTCTGTGGCCCTAACTCTGTCCCTGTCCCTAGTACAGAGCGGTCTGCCTCTGTTCAATGACTGCAGGCAAATGAAGATTTCCAAAATGGCCGCTATATATACCTCGACCATTACACAGTGCTGGCTGGCTGGCTGCTGATTGGCTGATGCGATCACATGTCGTTGAGGAATGCATTATGGGGCAGCGCGCCTTGTCTGCGCGCCTTCCCCGACATCCCCGCTCCGTCGCCGCACATGTCAGCCGCCATTTTCGGAAAAATTTCGATTCGCGCGTCCGAATTAGGCTGTTTTTCGGATTCGGCACGAATCGAAATTTTTCCGAAATTCGACTCGAATTCCACTTCGGATACTTCGATTCGCTCATCTCTAATTGTCAGCTTTAAATGCGCACTTGAATTGCGTATCTGGTGAGTGCGCAATTCTTATCTTTATCACCTCATCCACGAATCCAGGGATTGGAGCTCTTTAAGGACTCTCTTGGATTTTTGAGCACGCTATGGACTATACTTACCATTTAGTCACTGTTTTGCACTTTATTAGCACTTTTATTGATTTATATTAGTGTATATTTAATAAGCATTTAAGTGCATATTTATTCAGCTAGCGCTGCACCTCTCCCTTGTATGCAATTTTGATTACTGTGAAGGTTTATATGGTACCTTTGGTGTTCAGCTGCTTTCTTCTTATTTTATTCTATTTACTAATTGATTGTATTAGTTGTTTGAAGCGCTCACTTATTTTGAGATTTACAATTGTATTTCCATGTTCTGTGTACTGTGGGAGGCCAGGTATAGTGAATGCAGGGTCCGGGAGACCAGATATAGTGAATGCAGGGTCCGGGGTGACCAGATATAGTGAATGCAGGGTCCGGGGAGACCAGATATAGTGAATGAAGGGTCCGGGGAGACCAGATATAGTGAATGCAGGGTGCGGGGAGACCAGATATAGTGAATGCAGGGTGCGGGGAGACCAGATATAGTGAATGCAGGGTCCGGGGAGACCAGATATAGTGAATGCAGGGTCCGGGGAGACCAGATATAGTGAATGCAGGGTGCGGGGAGACCAGATATAGTGAATGCAGGGTCCGGGGAGACCAGATATAGTGAATGCAGGGTCCGGGGAGACCAGATATAGTGAATGCAGGGTCCGGGGAGACCAGATATAATGAATGAAGGGTCCGGGGAGACCAGATATAGTGAATGCAGGGTGCGGGGAGACCAGATATAGTGAATGCAGGGTCCGGGGAGACCAGATATAGTGAAGGCAGGGTCCGGGGAGACCAGATATAGTGAATGCAGGGTCCGGGGAGACCAGATATAGTGAATGCAGGGTCCGGGGAGACCAGATATAGTGAAGGCAGGGTCCAGGGAGACCAGATATAGTGAATGCAGGGTCCGGGGAGACCAGATATAGTGAATGCAGGGTGCGGGGAGACCAGATATAGTGAATGCAGGGTCCGGGGAGACCAGATATAGTGAATGCAGGGTCCGGGGAGACCAGATATAGTGAATGCAGGGTCCGGGGAGACCAGATATAGTGAATGCAGGGTCCGGGGAGACCAGATATAGTGAATGAAGGGTCTGGGGAGACCAGATATAGTGAATGCAGGGTGTGGGGAGACCAGATATAGTGAATGCAGAGTCCGGGGAGACCAGATATAGTGAAGGCAGGGTCCAGGGAGACCAGATATAGTGAATGCAGGGTCCGGGGAGACCGGATATAGTGAAGGCAGGGTCCAGGGAGACCAGATATAGTGAATGCAGGGTCCGGGGAGACCAGATGAATGCAGGGTCCGGGGAGACCGGATATAGTGAAGGCAGGGTCCAGGGTTTAGTAACACTTCAATAGCAGTCATCTATAGCCAGCTGCTCGGAAACCCAATGGCAGTGCTTTCCAAACTTTCTAATCAAAGAACCAGTATACTGTCCTTCATACTGCAGGGGTACTGGACTGAGGCCAGTGGGAGTAGAAAATGTCCTGGTGTCAGCGGGAGTAAGCAATGCCCATTTTTAGTGTCAGTGGTAGGAATAGTGCCTCATCGTTGGTGTCATTGGGAGGAATTGTGCCCCATTGTTGGTGTCAGTGGTAGGAATAGTGTCTTATCATTGATGTCATTGGAATGAATTGTGCCCCTCCGTTGGTGTCAGTGGGAGGACATATGCCCAGTTGTCAGTGTCAGTGGATTTAATAGTGCCCCAAGGGCTGGATAAAAGCTAGCAAGCAAAGGGCTGCAGTTTGGAGACCACTGCCCTATAGGTCATTCAGCTTTTATTGATGGGGATTTGAACAGCTATGGTGTAAATGTCTATTTAAATCCCTACAACTTTATACACTTGAACCCTTGCTTTGCAGATACTCAACTCCTGTTTGCTCCCCCACTGCTCTGTTTGGTCAGTGAAAGTGAAGAGATAACGCTGTGTGCGACCTCCAGGTCAGCGGGCTGCCTCGGTTCTGTGGTATGGGATGTAGGGGAGTAAGTCACATCTGCTCTATACCAAGGTGTCTCTTTGGTCCTGGCAGATGAATGAAGTGGGAAGGAAGAGGGGGTTAAGGGAAGATAAGTGTGTGCTGCTGTGGAGGCTGACATTTCAGTCAACCTGTTTCTTGAAGGCCCCCCTCCCCATCAGCAAATACTCACCTTGATGGAGAAGCATGTCACTCACCTCCCTTCTTTTTATAGGACAGGGCTAGTGCTTGGTGATTGGCTCAGCACAGTCACAAGGTGGCCAGGAAGATAGTCCTTATCCCTGTGTAAGCTCTAACTTGAGCAACTTGGAGCTTACACAGCTTTGGAAAGCAAAGGAAATGTGCTGCTGGGCAACTGGGCATTAAAGTGAACATGTTTATTTGCCCTCTATGGACAGATCAAAGATTTCCTTTAAAGCTCAAGTCCAGGATCCCCCCCCTCACTTTTTTTGTCTCCCAGGTGTTAAAAATAACAAAAACAGCTTAGAAATACTAACCTTTCTAACTAAATTCTAACTAAGCCTAAAACTGTTCCAACCCCTATTCTGAGACTATTCTATCTACCTTGTGAAAGAAAAGAAAAGATGACTATACTTGCCTATTCTGAAACCGTTCCGGTCCGATCACACAATCGGGTCCCAGAGGAGAGGCAGCGACAAGCAATGACATTACCCATAGACTTTTTATGGGGCAGCGGATCAAATTGATTTCAGATTAAGTAACTACATTCATCTTTTTCTTTTCACAGTAGATTTAAAACAGGGGTAGGAGCAGTGGTGTATTTAGGTTTTGTGCTGCCCTAGGCAACACAAAAATCATCAACCCCCCCCCAAGTGCAGAGTGAGCCTGACACCGACCAGCACCACATCAACCCCAGGGAGAAAGCCTGACACTGACCAACACCAACCAACCAATTACCACCACTGGCTGAGAGAGCCCCCCCACGTGTGCAGAGTGAGCCTGACACCCACCAACACCACATCAACCCCCGGGGAGAAAGCCTGACAATGACCAACACCAATCAACTAAATACCCCCACAGGCTAAGAGAGCCTTCCACCACCCCCATAAACCCATCACCACCCCCATACACCCCCCATACGTGCAGAGTGAGCCTGACACCGACCAACACCACATCAACCCTGGAGAGAAAGCCTGACAATGACCAACAACAGTCAACCAAATACCCCCACAGGCTGAGAGAGCCTTCCACCACCCCCATACACCCACCACCATACCCCCCCCCCCCACACACACACACCCCCTGCAAGAGAGGGAGACACTCACCTTCACAGCTCTGGACATCCCTAGGAGCGAGAGTTGGGGTCTGCATACACAGTCAAGCAGCCCACAGCTTCTGATGGATCCCACCTGGTCCCTATGCCACCCCCCTAAAAAATACATCTTGTTTGCCTTGTGGTGAATACGCCCCTGGGTGGGAGTAGGTTTTGGCTTAGTAAGAATTTAACAAAGTTTTCCTCTGCAGTACCTCTATTCTAACACAAGATGTCCTCAGTATCTGGGTCCTCTGAAGCTCAATGACATGAGCGAGAAGCGCTGCACTTTGTGAATGGCCCCGTAGTCTTCTGGGACCTGTCACATGTCCCAGAAGACTATGGAGAGGGAAGGACAACTTCTGCTGCCGATCGCCTAGGCAATCGCAGCGAAAGTGGGAGCAGGTACCTGTCAAATTTGGATACCCCCCCCCCCGCTCCCCAAAAGGTGCCAATCCTTAATTGGGAGCAGGAGACAAAGGCTTAAAGCGGAACTTCCCCTTTTGGGCGGAGCTCCGCTTTAATCGGAAAGGCTTTATGGGGTTATTTACTGAAACCAGGGAGTGCAAAATCTGGTGTCACTTTTCATAGAAACCAATCATCTTCCAGGTTCTACTGCCAAAGTTTGATTGAGCAAGCTGAAGTTAGAAGCTGATTGGCTACCATGCACAGCTGCACCAGATTCTGAGTGCTTCAGTTTTAGTAAATAAACCCATATAGCATTTTTAGAGGACTCTATACAGGACATTATAGTGAATACAGGGAGGTATGCCCTTCTCCCTAATGGGAAATTACTGCAGCACCCTCCATTCACATGTACTAGTGCAGGAACACTAGATTCTCAAGGGGTTAGGGTAGAAAAAGAAAAAAATTAACACCAAAATCGTGATGAGGCCATTATGAAAGTATCAAGGCATCTTAGAATGTCAAGGACAGGGGCGGACTGACAACTCATGGGGCCCCCGGGCAATAGGGGATCATGGGGCCCCTGTGTCCTTGCCCAAACTCAAAAAAGCCTATGAAAAAGGTACCAGGGGTATCTCTTGGAGCCCCCTACTGACCCCGGGCCCTCGAGCAGTGCCCGAGTTTCCAAATGGTCAGTCCGCCCCTGGTCAAGGAATCGATGTTACTCGACCCAGGTGGTCCAAGTATTCATATACGTTGTCTACAGTAGCCGATCGTATAGCCAGGTAAATTTCTTCATGTGATAGTGGAGGGATAGTACAGTAACCGATACTTGCATCATAGGAATACGTATGGTCTTCCAATGTTGAGGGTAGTAGCTGTCAAGGTGGCTAACATGCAAAAGCAGGGAAGACCCTTTTTTCTGTTCAGATTGAGTCCAGGTACAAATTTCATGAAAACATTTTCCATTATTGTTAAAATTGTTAACATTAATTTTTTTAGTAATGGCTCATGTCTGTCACTGTGAAAAGCTAACACTGACTGAGGGAGCATGGAAGAAATGGGGTGTGTCTAGCTAGGACTAAACAAACTAGTACTAAACAGGAAGGAAGGACAGAGGACAATACTAAAATGACATATTAAACAAGTTTCAGTGGCCAAAAACTGCCATATTAGGGTTGTGAGCTCTGGCAAAGGAACCTTTATGGTTACCATACACTTTCAATTTACAATCAAAGTGAGGTTTGATTAAAATGATGGGATCAGCAAACAATCAAACAGCTGCATTGCCTGTGATCTCGCTACAATGTATATTTTGCTCCATTACTGACTTGTCTTGTTGCACACCTTGTCTCTGTATAGAGGTTACCCACTTGGTGGAAGAGTGGGGCCTTGCTTCTTATGTTAGAGCCCCACTAATGACTGGTGATCTGCTTATGGGTCCATTGGCACGGCTTCCACTGGAGAATCGGTGCTCCCTTGTCATCAAAGGAAGGCTGCATTGGTGTTCAGCAGTGATTTGGTTTGGAAAGTGCCAGTGTCAGGGCTCCCAGGTGTGACCAGAGATGTGTGACTGACGCAGGGAAATGCAGACCTCAGATATGTTATAAACAATATAATTTATTAACACTAACAATACAAACATAAACGCAGTGCAATACTAAAACATAATACAGTGCAAACAAACCAAACCAAACCACCCACAGATAACAGTACATACAAGCAAGCGTCGTCAGGCAGGCCGGGTCAATATCAATAGGGCAGGTAGGTACAGGGGGAGCAAGCGGAGATTGGTCAGGGTCACAAGCCAGGGATCAGAACAGGTAGCAAGCAGCGTGGTACAGAGGGTCAGACAGAGGGATGGTCAGGAGCGAGCCGGGATCAGAGCAGGAGAAGTCAGCAGCGGTTCAGAAACAGGATGCAGGACAGAAACAGAATGCAGGGCCCAGGACAAACACACACCAAGGCAGAGTCTGTGAGTCTGGCCATCCCTTAAATACCCCAGCATAATCAGTTACAGGTGTTAGCTGGCTGCAAAGTTGAGTCTCTGATTGCTGGGAACACCCGCTGGCCAGCCCTGGTACTGCAGATCAAAAGGCAGGTGAGTCCCACCATAGCTGGCCAGTCCATTCCTGACAGTACCCCCCCCTCAAGGAGCGGCCTCAGGACGCTCCAAACAGTCCTAGCTGGGAAAAATGTTCCACCGCCCGGGTCTGGTAACTGGCGGGATATCAAAGACTGGCACACCGGGCAGGACTCCGGGCAGAGGCACATCGGGCTGGACTCCGGGCAGAGGCACACCGGGCAGAGGCACATCGGGCAGAGGCACATCGGGCAGAGGCACATCGGGCTACCAGGCGAAGCGGCAGGCAGCGGGCCACCAGGCGGAGCGGCAGGCACCGGGCCCCCGGGCGGGGCGACGGGCACCGGGCCCCCGGGCGGGGCGACGGGCACCGGGCCCCCCGGGCGGGGCGACGGGCACCGGGCCCCCGGGCGGGGCGACGGGCACCGGGCCCCCGGGCAGAGCGGCGGGCGCCGGACCCCCAGGCGGAACTACAGGTCTCGGGCCCTCAGGTGGAGCGGCAGGCGCCGGACCCCCAGATGGAGCGACAGGCCTCGGGCCCCCAGGCGGGGCGACAGGCATCGGACCCCCAGGCGGGGCGACAGGCATCGGACCCCCAGGCGGAGCAGCGGGCGCCAGACCCCCAGATGGAGCGACAGGTCTCGGGCCCTCAGGCGGAGCGACAGGCATCGGACCCCCAGGCGGGGCGACAGGCATCGGACCCCCAGGCGGGGCGACAGGCATCGGACCCCCAGGCGGGCGACAGGCATCGGACCCCCAGGCGGGGCGGCGGGCGCCGGACCCCCATGCGGAGCGGCGGGCGCCGGACCCCCAGGCGGAGCTACAGGTCTCGGGCCCTCAGGCGGAGCGGCGGGCGCCGGCCCCCCAGATGGAGCGACAGGCCTCGGGCCCCCAGGCGGGGCGACAGGCATCGGACCCCCAGGCGGGGCGACAGGCATCGGACCCCCAGGCGGGGCGACAGGCATCGGACCCCCAGGCGGGGCGACGGGCCTCGGACCCCCAGGCGGGGCGGCGGGCGCCGGACCCCCAGGCGGGGCGACAGGTCTCGGGCCCTCAGGCGAAGCGACAGGCATAGGACCCCCAGGCGGGGCGACAGGCATCGGACCCCCAGGCGGGGCAACAGGCATCGGACCCCCAGGCGGGGCGGCGGGCGCCGGACCCCCATGCGGAACGGCGGGCGCCGGACCCCCAGGCGGAGCTACAGGTCTCGGGCCCTCAGGCGGAGCGGCGGGCGCCGGCCCCCCAGATGGAGCGACAGGTCTCGGGCCCTCAGGCGGAGCGGCGGGCGCCGGACCCCCAGATGGAGCGACAGGTCTCGGGCCCTCAGGCGGAGCAACAGGCCTCGGACCCCCAGGCGGGGCGGCGGGCGCCGGACCCCCAGATGGAGCGACAGGTCTCGGGCCCTCAGGCGAAGCGACAGGCATCGGACCCCCAGGCGGGGCGACAGGCATCGGACCCCCAGGCGGGGCGACAGGCATCGGACCCCCAAGCGGGGCGACAGGCATCGGACCCCCAGGCGGGGTGACAGGCATCGGACCCCCAGGCGGGGCGACAGGCATCGGACCCCCAGGCGGGGCGACAGGCATCGGACCCCCAGGCGGGGCGGCGGGCGCCGGACCCCCATGCGGAACGGCGGGCGCCGGACCCCCAGGCGGAGCTACAGGTCTCGGGCCCTCAGGCGGAGCGGCGGGCGCCGGCCCCCCAGATGGAGCGACAGGTTTCGGGCCCTCAGGCGGAGCGGCGGGCGCCGGACCCCCAGATGGAGCGACAGGTCTCGGGCCCTCAGGCGGAGCAACAGGTCTCGGGCCCCCAGACGAAGCGGCGGGCACCGAGTCACCAGGCACGACAGTGGGCACCGAGTCGTCTGGCAAGACTGCGGGCACCGAGTCAACTGGCGGAACAGCGGGCATCGAGTCGACTGGCGGAACAGCGGGCACCGAGTCGACTGGCAAGACTGCGGGCACCGAGTCGTCTGGCAAGACTGCGGGCACCGAGTCGACTGGCGGAACAGCGGGCACTGAGTTGTCTGGCAAGACTGCGGGCACCGAGCCAACTGGCGGAACAGCAGGCTTCGAGTCGTCTGGCAAGACTGCGGGCACCGAGTCAACTGGCGGAACAGCGGGCACCGAGTCGTCTGCCAAGACTGCGGGCACCGAGTCGTCTGCCAAGACTGCGGGCACCGAGTCGTCTGCCAAGACTGCGGGCACCGAGTCGTCTGCCAAGACTGCGGGCACCGAGTCGACTGGCGGAACAGCGGGCACCGAGTCGTCTGGCAAGACTGCGGGCACCGAGCCAACTGGCGGAACAGCAGGCTTCGAGTCGTCTGGCAAGACTGCGGGCACCGAGTCAACTGGCGGAACAGCGGGCACCGAGTCGTCTGGCAAGACTGCGGGCACCGAGTCGTCTGGCAAGACTGCGGGCACCGAGTCAACTGGCGGAACAGCGGGCACCGAGTCAACTGGCGGAACAGCGGGCATCGAGTCAACTGGCGGGACTGCGGGCACCGAGTCGTCTGGCAAGACTGCGGGCACCGAGTCGTCTGGCAAGACTGCGGGCACCGAGTCGTCTGGCAAGACTGCGGGCACCGAGTCGTCTGGCAAGACTGCGGGCACCGAGTCGACTGGCGGAACAGCGGGCACCGAGTCATCTGGCAAGACTGCGGGCACCGAGCCAACTGGCGGAACAGCAGGCTTCGAGTCGTCTGGCAAGACTGCGGGCACCGAGTCAACTGGCGGAACAGCGGGCACTGAGTCGTCTGGCAAGACTGCGGGCACCGAGTCGTCTGGCAAGACTGCGGGCACCGAGTCAACTGGCGGAACAGCGGGCACCGAGCCAACTGGCGGAACAGCAGGCTTCGAGTCGTCTGGCAAGACTGCGGGCACCGAGTCAACTGGCGGAACAGCGGGCACTGAGTCGTCTGGCAAGACTGCGGGCACCGAGTCGTCTGGCAAGACTGCGGGCACCGAGTCGTCTGGCAAGACTGCGGGCACCGAGTCGTCTGGCAAGACTGCGGGCACCGAGTCGTCTGGCAAGACTGCGGGCACCGAGTCGACTGGCGGAACAGCGGGCACCGAGCCAACTGGCGGAACAGCAGGCTTCGAGTCGTCTGGCAAGACTGCGGGCACCGAGTCAACTGGCGGAACAGCGGGCACCGAGTCAACTGGCGGAACAGCGGGCACCGAGTCGTCTGGCAAGACTGCGGGCACCGAGTCGTCTGGCAAGACTGCGGGCACCGAGTCGTCTGGCAAGACTGCGGGCACCGAGTCGTCTGGCAAGACTGCGGGCACCGAGTCGTCTGGCAAGACTGCGGGCACCGAGTCGTCTGGCAAGACTGTGGGCTCCGAGTCAACAGGCACGACAGTGGGCACCGGGTCATCAGGTATCGGATTGTCTGGCTCGACAGCGGGCATCGGGTCACCAGGTATGACAGCGGGCACTGGGTCACCAGGCATCAGGTCATTTGGCTTGCCAGCGGGCACCGCGTCATCTGGCAAGGCAGTGGGCACCGGGTCACCAGGTATGACAGCGGGCTCTGAGTCAATTGGCACGACAGCGGGCACTGGATCAGGTACCGGATCATCTGGATCAACAGCGGGCATCGAGTCAACTGGCCTAATAGGATCGTCGGGCTGGATCAGTTCATCATGCTGAGTAGCGGCATCAGGTAGCGGGCTCTGAGTCAATTGGCACGACAGCGGGCACTGGATCAGGTACCGGATCATCTGGATCAACAGCGGGCATCGAGTCAACTGGCCTAATA
Source organism: Staurois parvus (assembly GCF_062004578.1). Taxonomy (NCBI): domain Eukaryota; kingdom Metazoa; phylum Chordata; class Amphibia; order Anura; family Ranidae; genus Staurois; species Staurois parvus. Next base: position 8,487,417 of record NW_028318623.1, on the reverse strand, counting down.
GGATCGTCGAGCTGGATCAGTTCATCATGCTGAGTAGCGGCATCAGGCTGAATGCAGGCATCAGGCTGAGTAGAGGCATCCGGCTGAGTAGAGGCATCCGGCTGAAGAGAGGCATCAGGCTGAGGAGAGGCTTCAGGCTGAGGAGAGGCTTCAGGCTGAGGAGAGGCTTCAGGCTGAGGAGAGGCTTCAGGCTGAGGAGAGGCATCAGGCTGAGGAGAGGCTTCAGGCTGAGGAGAGGCATCAGGCTGAGGAGAGGCATCAGGCTGAGGAGAGGCCTCAGGCTGAGGAGAGGCCTCAGGCTGAGGAGAGGCCTCAGGCTGAGGAGAGGCCTCAGGCTGAAGAGAGGCATCAGGCTGAAGAGAGGCATCAGGCTGAAGAGAGGCATCAGGCTGAGTAGAGGCATCAGGCCGAGTAGAGGCATCAGGCTGCGTACAGGCATCAGGCTGCGTACAGGCTTCAGGCTGAACCACGGAAGGCAGGTTCACCGGTTTGGATACTGGCAGGATGGTATTGGTTGGAAAGAATTTTCGCTTTTTTCTGGTTTTAACTACTGGAGCACTGCAAGTAAACGCAGGTCTGCAAACGAATGGAGCAGCTGGAGACAGAGAAAAACTGGAGGATGGAACAGGAGAGGGAGCAGTTGCTACAGAGGGCTTTTTTACAGGGTTAAAGGCAGGATAGGTGCAGCGAGTGGGAACAGGGGACTGACATGCGGTAGATAGCCAAGTATACTGGGCTGTAACTGGAGGAGCTGGTGGGAATACAGGAGTAGAGTTAGAAGCAGGACTGGGTCTTTGTAAGCTGACTGAGGCTGGGTGCAACAAGTCTGTCCATGTCTGCAGTATGGGTTGAACAAAGCTGAGCTTACACAAAGCCTGTCTGGTCAATGACTGCACTGCGTTTATACAATCTCTTAGTGTCTGTGGTGAACATGTGGAATAACGCTCCAGAAAGTAACCCACATCATCCTCTAATAACCACACCAGGGACTCTACCTGGTCTGCACTAAATGGTGGCAAAAATTCATCCCTGCATTCGGGGGAACCAGATGAAACCAACTCAACACAAACCTGAATCAATGGCTGCACCATAGAGAAATCTGTGCCCTGATCTACTAGAACATGAGCGAGCCGGATACATTCTAGCAGTTCATCCCGGGGATACTCCTTCAGAGTCTGATAAGCATACTCTCTGTCATCAAGCACTAGCAGAGATAAATACTCAACCTCATCCAGATCCATCCTTCCCATCAACAAGCCAAGATGGCTTCCCTGTGCAGCCACTTCTGGTCAGGATTGGCCTTGGTGTAATGTCAGGGCTCCCAGGTGTGACCAGAGATGTGTGACTGACGCAGGGAAACGCAGACTTCAGATATGTTATAAACAATATAATTTATTAACACTAACAATACAAACATAAACGCAGTGCAATACTAAAATATAATACAGTGCAAACAAACCAAACCAAACCACCCACAGATAACAGTACATACAAGCAAGCGTCGTCAGGCAGGCCGGGTCAATATCAATAGGGCAGGTAGGTACAGGGGGAGCAAGCGGAGATTGGTCAGGGTCACAAGCCAGGGATCAGAACAGGTAGCAAGCAGCGTGGTACAGAGGGTCAGACAGAGGGATGGTCAGGAGCGAGCCGGGATCAGAGCAGGAGAAGTCAGCAGCGGTTCAGAAACAGGATGCAGGACAGAAACAGGATGCAGGGCCCAGGACAAACACACACCAAGGCAGAGTCTGTGGGTCTGGCCATCCCTTAAATACCCCAGCATAATCAGTTACAGGTGTTAGCTGGCTGCAAAGTTGAGTCTCTGATTGCTGGGAACACCCGCTGGCCAGCCCTGGTACTGCAGATCAAAAGGCAGGTGAGTCCCACCATAGCTGGCCAATCCATTCCTGACAGCCAGTGGAGGATCTTAGTTGTGCTCCAACATCTTGGTAGGTATGATAGCAAGAAGATAAGGAACTAAAGGTTAGAGCGAGACAGTGGGGGACTTGATCCCGACACAGCTCCCAGTAAATAACATTGATCGTTGAGACTGCCTGGAAGGAAGGTGGACCAGTGACTACAGTCTTCTGATCATTTTCTGTACATGAAGAACATTCTACAAGAACATTCTACCTATGGCACCTATCCAAGCTTGTCACGCTGTCCACATTTCTCAACAGTTGTAGAGAACGTTTTTATTTTTCCAGCAAGTTTTGTACTACTAAAGCTGTTTGATTGTGACTGTTGAACAATAGAAAAAAACCTAAGTTCATCATCAGTGTCTGCTTCTTGACTTTTTTTCATTATATTTTGTGCCTTTTTTTACATGCTGACTGGTAGGGTAATGATTAGGAAGCAGGAGCAGAATTGGAGAAAGCAAAGATCCACATAAAGGATGAAGCAGAAACAGAGAGATTTTTGCACTGCAGGTCATCAGGTGCAGCTTCCTGTCCAGCAAGGAGAACATTGATCAGCACAGTACTGACATCACCAAATCTACACAGTTACATAGTTGGAAGGTTGAATAAAGACACCAATTCATCCAGTTCAACCTGTGTGTGTGTATGTGCATTAAGTCTCTTCCACTTCCCAAATCCCCTAATATTGTGCTCAATAAGTTGTCCATCTAAGAGGTTTTTGAAATTAGCAACATTTCCCTGAAAACACAGATTGTGGTAGGGAGTTCCACAACCTTACGGCTCTAACAGTAAAAGCCCTTTACGCAGTTTGAACCTCTTCTAGTCCAGCCTCATTGAGTGACCCCATGTCTTCTTGAGTGACCTGAGACTGAATAGTTTCCTTCCAATGTTGGAATCACCATTGAGATATTTGTAAATCACTATTATATCCCCTCTTAAGTGTCTCTTCTCCAGAGAGAATAAGTTTAATGTTTGTAATGGTTCCTCATAACTGAGGTCCTCCAGTCCCGTTATTAGCTTTGTTGCCCTTCTCTGGACTCTCTCCAGTTCCAGCACATCCTTCCTGAGTACTGGTGACCAGAACTGGATGGCATGCTCAAGTTGTGGCCAAACCAGAGTTTTGTAAAGTAGTAGAAGTAAAGTTTTATCTCTTATTTTTTATCTTTTTTTTATGCATGCTAAAATTCTACTGGCCCTGCTTGCTGCAGCTTGGCATTGCATGCTATTGCTGAGTCAGTCATCAACCAGGACCCCCAGATGCTTTCCATCCTCGATTCCCCCAGAAGTTCTCCCCCTATCGTGCAGCTTGCATTCATATTTTTAGCCCCCAAGTGCATTATTTTACATTTCCCTACATTGAACCTCATTTGCCATGTGTTTGCCCAGCCCTCTATTTTATTGAGGTCTTCCTGTAGAGTTTCTATATCCTGCTGTGAGGTTATTATGCTGTTTAGCTTTGTCCTCAGCAAACACTGAGACTGAACTATTTATCCCAACCTCTATATCATTTATGAACAAGTTAAACAGGATTGGTTCTAGGACAGAGCCCTGAGGTACCACTTATAACCGCAGACCAATCAGAAGATACGCTCTTTATTACCACCCTCTGGATGTGCCCCTGCAACCAGTTTTCTATCCAGGTTCATACACTATTGTCAATGACAACAAACCTCATTTTGTGAATTAAGCATTAAAATCTTGCTTTATGTTGGTGAAACTATCAGTCAAAGGTAGCAATGCCTTAGATCAGGGATGTTAAACTGGTGGCCCTCCAGCTGTTGCAAAACTACAAGTCCCATCATGCCTCTGCCCTTGGGAGTCATGCTTGTAACTGTCAGTCTTGCAATGCCTCATGGGACTTGTAGTTTGGCAACAGCTGGAGGGCCGCCAGTTTGACACCCGTACCTTAGATGATCTCATCTTGCAGATGGGCAGCTATGAGGCAACAAGGTACAAGAGCGCCTAGGTGCAGGAAGTGCACTGCTTATTTTCAGGGAGAATTCAAGATGAAAGGTATGTTTTTCGGGGTACTACTCAGGCACAATAAATGTTTACAGATCTTTCACCTTTAGATAGAAAATTTTCACTTTCTGAGTTTGGGACAATTTAAACATTTGTGTGCTGGAGCCTGCAGCAGGTTTGCAAAATGGTGCCAGTAAGTACCTGTGTTATCAAACTAGCATTAAAAAAAGTCTAAAGGTTACTAGATAAGGATAAGAGAAACAAAAGAGTAACTTTACTTAAATTAAAAGAATAATCAATAAAACTGCAATTAAATGTGGCTTGAGATTTGTTTTTTTAAACCTCCTACTTGGAAATCTACCCTTGCGCAAGATATGCTGCCACTACCAAGTAAACAAATCAATTCGAAACGTAGGTTTTCTTCACCCTTAATCACCAGTTTAGAAAAAAAAAAGTTAACATTTTTAAGGGCCCCTTTACACCAGTCTTGCAGCGCCTATTTTTTTCATGGGTTGTGTTTCATCCCAATTGACAACAATGCATTAACTTTCTTAAATCTAATGTATGCGTTATGGCCTGACAATGGTAGACTGAAACACCCTATAGCTTCATGTTTATCTATGGGACCACCTTGCTGGCTTTAGCCTCTGCTATTGAGTCTTATTGGAAGTCTCATTATTTTTGCTGCACTAAAATGTAATTACATTAACACTTCAACAAGAACAATGAGACTCCTTGTAATGGCTGAAGCAAGTAGGAGAAGCTGGGAAGGTTGGTGAATAAAAGTCAACCACTGACTCCCCAAAAAATATAAAATATATAGTTATACCGAACACTATTAGCCCAAAACTGAAACTTCTAAATTGGATTGTGTGAGTGATAAGGGTAGAATGGTAAAGGATAAAGGTAGCAGCAGAACAGTCGGGGAATACACCTTTACAACACACTTGGAGGACAGGAGCCAAAAAAAGTCAACACAAAATGATCAGTTTGTTTCTTACCAATGTTTATTCTGAACCTACTATGAATGTTAATGATTATAATTTTTTTTATATCAGTCAAGATGATTGTATTATTGGAATTATTGGAATTATGAATAATTTTCTTAAGCTACCTTTGCACTTTGCTAATGAGCCCAAATTAATGATATACGGCCTTCATTAAGGCCTCAGTAAAAGGAAAATCTCACTTCCAAATTTAATAGTTGTGTTCTGTTCCCCAAGGGACAATTTACATGTAACACTTTGTGCCATCCTCCTATGTGCTGCCCAAGGCTAGCTGTGAGGTTGGACAACCGGGACATCCCTCCTACCTCCAGGCCCATATGGCAATGCAGCCAAGCTTTGACAGGCAGCACTTTCTCCATCTCCAAGAAACTGCTTGCCTCCATGGAAGACTTTAGCTGAACAGTGTTCCGCCCCCCCCCCTACCTTGAATTCCTTGTGATACACTTGTCTCGGGCAAATGCTTGGGGATGGAGAAAAGTGCCATCTGTCAAGGCAGCCATCTCCTTGCTAGTTGCGTTGTTGGACAGCCGTGGAGGCAGGAGGTGTGATCTGTCTGACCTCACAGCTAGCGAGCCTTAGACACCACATACTAAGATGGCACAAAGCACTTTGTCCCTTGGGGAACAGAACAGAATAATAAAATGGAAGTGAGACTTCTTCGTTGAGGCAGTATAAAGCAAAATGCAAAACTGTTATTATGTTACTAGGTTGTTTAGTTTTTGGCTCCTCTGTAGTCAGTGGATCATTGTTGATTGCTTTTGTCTGTTTCTGGTTTTCACAGGCTGCAGGTTCTTCCCTGCATACTAGAAAACTGTGGGTTGTTCTGGAACACAGGTGTGGAGCAAGGCAAATGGGCAGCATGAATATTTATACTGTTTCAGCCAATCCCTGGGAGAGGGATCCATAAGAGGTTATGACAAAGAAGGAGTGTCTTCTGAAACATGTTACCGCCCCCCTGTACTATACTCTCCCTCCCACTTTCCATCAGTGTGTGTACCATGAGGCAGAGATGGTTGGTTATGTGTTAGAGAAGACACTGGTAGCTTGTGATGAGGCAGAACTTGGTTTACTTGTGTGGCTTAAGTTGCAAACATACAAAGCATTTCAGCAGACTGTAACAGCAGACATCTTGGTTTTGAAGAGAGAGAGAGAGAAAGAAAGAAAGAAAGAGAGAGAACCAACAAGTTTTCAGATATGCACAACTGGTAACCTTAGTGTACAGTGCCATCTACTGGTCAAGTGATATTAACACACAGTACTATATAGTACATGCTGTTGTATCCCCAACAGAGATAACAGTGCTGGATCCTGGCCATTGGCGGTCTGTGACAGCTGTCAGATTCCAGTTCCCTGATATGCCGGCTGGGGAACTACATTAGCTGACAACCCATTACAGCTTGATGATAATTCTATTTTGCTGATTTCATCACCTGAGCCGATTGTCAAGAATTTTACACGTGAGTGTACTATTTTAATTTTATTGAATAAAATGTATTATGTTGCTGATAAGGATCCCGCGCTGCTATTCTTTTGTTTTTCAGGGACTTAAATAGGCACTGCCTGACCCAAGATGGCCACCAGAATCACATGAGGCCACAACATCCAATTTGGCACTTCCCCGGAGACCCATAGAGTTCCTCTTGACTTCCTTTCCAGCAGTGGTGCCGCTGCGGAGGAGCACTATCGGCAGTGAAGAAAGTAGACTGCACCTGCCTACAAGTTACCCAAAGGATATAGTGAGTATTGATCTGACCTGGCATTTTCTCTTTTGGGACTGTGCACTATTGGGACTGCTGGGCCATGTAGTTCCTCTCCTGAGAGGTACATACCAACCATTTTCTTTTCGTTTGTTAAAGACTGTTTACTAAGTCTGGACTAAAAAGTTTCTCTGCTCAGATCAGGGATTTTTGTCCAGGGTTCCCTGAACCCTAGGGTTCCTCCAGTGTTTATTAGGGGTTCCTCTAACAATAAGCAAGTTCTGCCTCTCAGATAAGCTCCCACTGACACCATTGATCTTTTTAGTTATCTGTAAGGGGGTAATTCTTCCCAATGATCACACGTGTAGGGAGAATTCTTCCCCCTGACCATCTCACTAATGTATCATGAGTTGTAGATATAATAATTATTAGTAGTGGTTCTCTGAGACCGGAAAATTATTTCAAGGGTTCCTCTGTGCTGAAAAGGTTGAGAAAGGCTGCCTTAGGGATTCATACTGTCAATCTCTTCATTATTATCGTAGGAGAACTGGAACCTGGAAGTCAAGTAGTCCCTCTCCTGAGCAGGGGCGGACTGACTATTTGGAAACTCGGGCACTGCTCGAGGGCCCGGGGTCAGTTGGGGGCCACATGAGATGCCCCTGGCCTACCTTTTTCATAGGCTTTTTTTTAGTTTAGGCAAGGACACAGGGGCCCCATGATCCCCTATTGCCCGGGGGCCCCATGAGTTGTCAGTCCGCCCCTGCTCCTGAGGGTTACATAACTCTGGCCTCTACTAAGCTCTCACAAGAAGATTTTGTTCTTAGTTTGGCAGAAAACATCGGTATCTGAAGTACAGCTATTGTAAGTGAGTCGTTCTGTTTGTACTTAGTTCTGGAGTATCCATACAATTCCCTATCCAAGTTACCCCAAAAATAAAAAGAAACAAAAAGAGAAAATACTCCTAGACTGTTCATTGAGCCAAAAGGAGTGAATTATGCTGTTTGCCTGACTGCCACTAGTGGGACACAAATCAGCGGCCCTTTTGGGGTTGAGCCCTACATGTATACAGTATATTTTAACCACATGCCGCCCAGCTACTGTAGAAATACGTTGGCAGGGTGGCACGGCTGGGCAAAACCATGTTTTAAACCGTGTGTTTGCAAAACAGGTAGGGGGCGCACGCAAGGTGCACCACCGCCCTACCTGTCCCGCCAATCACGGCCGCGGATGTCAGTCACCGGGTCACAGCCAGTCGTTACCGTCTGTGTCCCGCCAATTAGCGGCAATCACTGACAGAGAGCAGGGCTGCAGTAGCTCTGCTTTCTGTCAGTTCCCTGACAGCTCCTGACATGCTGAGCCAGAGAGAAGAGTTTATTTCTCCCGATCAGCGGTGTTCCCTGCAGTACACACCTCTGCCCCCTAGTAAAACACTCCCCTCACACAGTTAACCCTTTCAGTAAATAAAAAAGTTAACCCATTCCTCCCCAGTGCCATTAGTACAGTGTCAGTGTTTTTTTTTTTGCACTGATCACTGTATTGGTGTCACTGTGGATGTCAGTGACCCCAAGTCAGTTCCCCCCCAGTGTCAGAGTGTCCGCCGCAGTCCCACAGTCCTGCCATAAGTCGCTGATCGCCGCCATAAGTCGCGGATCGCCGCCATTATTAGTATAAAAAAAAATTAAAAATCCCAGTATCTTTCCCGCCATTTGTAAACGCTATAACTTTCACGTAAACCAATTAATTTACACGTATTGGGTTTTTTTTTAGCAAAGACATGTCGCAGAATGCATTTTGGACGAAATTTATGACGAAATTTGATTTTTTAATTTTTTTTTTACTGTACATGTTTTATAGCAAAAAGTCCAAAATATTGTTTTTTTTCTCAAAATTGTCAGCCTTTTTTTTTTTTATAGCGCAAAAAATAAAAAACGCACAGGCGATCAAATATCACTGAAAGAAAGCTCTATTTGTGTGAAAAAAGGACATAAATTTAATTTATGTATCGTATTGCATGACCGCACAATTGTCCGTTAAACTAGCGCAGCGCTGTATAGCAAAAAAATGGCGTAAATTGCAGTATCTATACCATAGTTTGTAGATGCTATAACTTTCACACAAAGCAATCAATATACACTTATTGGGATTTTTTTACCAAAAACATGGAGCAGAATACATTTTGGCCTAAATTTATAACTAATTTTGAGTTTACTGTATATTTTTTATAGCTGAAAGTAAAAAATATCATTTTTCTTCAAAATTTTTGGTCTTTTTTTGTTTATAGCGTGAAAAATAAAAAGTGCACAGGTGATCCAATACCACCGAAAGAAAGCTCTATTTGTGTGAAAAAAAGGACGTAAATTTTGTTTGGGTGCAGCATTACATGACCGCGCAATTACCAGTTGAATTAGTGCAGCGCCGAGTAGCAAAAAGAGGCCTGGTCATTAAGGGGGGTAAATCCTCAGGAGGACAAGTGGTTAAAATATATTTATATATTGGTGGAGAATAGCAAAAAGTTAATCGGTGACTAGTCTAGTTAAAAAATAATTAATCAAAATTCTTCCTTTCACTATATAGTCTAAATCCTTTTAACATGACGTTTTATTTGCACACCCTTCAGAAATGTCGATCCAGAACACAATGGATTATTGTTCACAGTTCTTTGCCCTCATCTTGCTGTTGATGGCCCGACATAAGATATTACAAAAATGATCATGAAGGTATGCTTAAAAAAAAAAAGCTATTTATCTTAAATATACCCAGTAATCTTACCCATTTATGGCCCGTTCAGGGTAAGGTCACTGGGTCTGTTCCAACCTTATATTCACCTCCGCAGCTTCTCCTTCTCCTGTGATTGCCACCTGAAGATGATCAGCTCTGGACTTCAGAGCAGGTGGATCTGTGGAGGATAGCACTGGAGAGGAGGTGAGTACTACAGCCAAACTCATGCTCATAAAAGCTCTGGACTTCAGAGTAGGTGGATCTGTGGAGGATAGCACTGGAGAGGAGGTGAGTACTACAGCCAGACTCATGCTCATAAATTATAATAAAAACATTTACTCTGGAGTTTTGCATTTATTTGCACACATGTTGAACCACTTCAATACCAGACACTTTCATCCCCTTCCAGTCGAGGCCAATTTTCAGCTTTCTGCGCTGTAACACTACAATAATTATTAATTTTTTTAAGACAGAGATTTCTTTTGTTGGTATTTAATTAATACTGTTTTGTTTTTATCTTTTGCTATATAAACAAAAAAAATCAATAACTTTGAAAAAAAATTTTTTTTCTTAGTGTCTGTTATAAAATTTTGCAAATAAGAAATCTTTGTTCATGAATTCAGGCCAAAATGTGTTCTGCTACATTTCTTTGGTAAACATAACCCACATCAGTATAGATTATTTAGTCTGTGTGAAAGTTATAGAGTCTACACACTATGGTATATATATTTGAAAACTGATCAGTCGTGATGTACTGACTGTCCCAAGGTATTTAGTAACGCACATGGTGAGTTTTTTGAAGTTTTTAATTTTTTGTCACGATTTTTTGTAAAATGATGAAATTAAACAAAACTTGTTTTTCTTTTTACAAAATTGTCATTTCTCACACACAGCATAGACATACTTATAATTATACCCCAAAACACATTCTGCTACACATCTTGATTATAGGGATAAAACTTGTGTAAGACTTTTCACAGATGCATAGAGAGTCCCAAAATCCAAGGAGTACCTTTAGGGCTTTTAACCATTTCAATACTGTGCAATTTTACACCTTCCTGCCCAGGCCATTTTTCATGTTTCAGCGCTCTCACACTTTGAATGACAATTGCGCGGTCATCCAACATTGTACCCAAACTAAAATTTTATCATTTTCTTCACACAACTAGAGCTTTCTTTTGGTGGTATTTAATCACCGCTGGGGTTTTTATTTTTTGCTAAATTAACAAAAAAAGTCCAAAAATTTGGAAAAAAACACATTTTTCTTTGTTTCTGTTATAAAAGTTTACAAATAAATAATTGCTCTTTATAAATTTAGGCCGAGATGTATTCTGCTACATGTCTTTGGTGAAAATAACCCAAATTAGGATGTATTTTTTAGTTTGTAGGAAAGTTATAGAGTTCACAAACTATGGTATAGATCTGAATATTGATCAATCCTGAAGTACTGACAGCCAATCTAATTTCTTGAGGTCCAAGAATGTCAGAATAGTACAGATTTCCCCAAATGACCCCTTTTTGCAGAGTAGACAGTCCGACGTACTTCATAAGAGGCATGGCGAGTTTTTTGAAGTTGTATTTTTTTTGTCATAATTTTTCGGAAAATGAAAAAATTAAAAAAATTAGTTTCACTATTTTTTTTTTTACATAATGTCACCAGTGCAGTACAGCATCATCATATAACTGGCATGGCGGTGAACATGGACACTGACTGGTGACAGTATGAAAAAAAAAAATATATATTTTTTTTATTTTTTTATTATTTTTAATTTTATATTACATTTTTTAATTTTTTTTAAGATTTTTTTTTCATATTTTACTATGACCAAAGTAGTACAATGTTACCATAGTAACATTGTACTACTTTGGGGAAGTGATCAGTATTTTTTTTTTTTTTTTTTACACAATTTGCTTATAGCAAAGAACTACTTTGCTATAAGCAAGCATTTACCTGAATGAAATCGATTCATTCAGTTTTTTTTTTTTTTTTGTGCTTAGCTGTGATTTGGTCACAGCTAATCACATGACATGCATGTGATTAGCTGTGACCATTCACAGCTAAGCACTAGTATACAATGGATGGCATGAATGAAGCCATCCATTGTATACAACTGTCATGTGACCTGCTGTGATTGGTCATAGCAGGTCACATGGTACCAGCAACGGGGGCCGGTACTCAGATCTGTCATCGGCTGTGTCCGAGGTACATGGCCGGTGACAGATCGCGCCGCTGCGCGGCTCTGCATTAGCGCAAACTGCGCATGTGCGGGAGCACGCCAAATGGTGTGCACCCGGAATGCCGAAGCACTTTTGAAGCCGCCAAACGGCCATTGGCCGGGCGGCTAATGGTTAAGGAGGATAAATTATGCATCTAATTTCCTGACTACCTATCAGATTTTTGGAGACCCTGGAGCAACAGAAAGGTGGAAACACACAAAAAATGACTACATTTTGGAAAGCAAACACTCCAGGGTATTTTTGTGAAAGGCATAGTAAGTCTTTTGCAATTGTCATATTTTTGCCACAAATTTTTGGAAAATGCAGGAAAGAAAATGGAAATGTACTATTTACACAAAGCTGTCAGTTAATAAGATATTTCTAACACACATATGCTACTCTTCCCGAGTATGGCAATACCACATGTGTGAGACTTTTTGACAGCCTAGCCACACAGAAGGCCCAAGATCCACAGAGCACCTTTAGGCATTCCAGGGGCATAAATTACACATCCAATTTGCTGACTACCTATCACATTTGTGGAGGCCCTGGAGCACTAGGACAGTGGAAACACCCACAAAATTACATTTTACAGCGTAAACACCCTAAGGTATTTTTAGGAGATATAGGGAGTCTTTTGAAGACTTCATTTTTTGCCACAATTTTTTGGAACATACGGAAAGAAAATTTTTTTTTTTTACAAAAAGTTGTAAATTTAATAAGATATTTATCACATACAGCATAGGCATATTCAACAACCCCGGAGAAATGAATAATTTGGCATATAGTCACACCACATCCCATAGGAGTTATGCAAAGTAAAAAACAAAACCAGGGAAAATTGAACTTTAAAGGTGTGATTCCTCAACAGATAAACAACCAATCGAAATAATAAGATACAATCCACAAAGCAAAAACTAAAATTTAACAATTCCCAAGACAAAAACCAAATGACAAAGTAAAAATATGTATAAAAACACACATGATAGGCTTAGGTTTTTTTTTACTAAAGCTGGAAAGTGCAAAATCAGGCACAATTTTGCATAATTAAGCTTTGGCAATAAAACCTGGAAGCTGATTGGTTTCTATGCAGAAGGGAGTCTGATTTTGCACTCTCCAGATTTAGTAAATAACCCCCATAGACTTTCTAATTCAATATCAATGGCTAAAGATCCACAAAAGAAAAAAAAAAAAAAAATAGGATAGGCATACTTAGAATTACAATGCAAAACACATACTACTCCTGATTATGGCAATACCACGTGTGAGATGTTTCCACTGTCTGGACTGATTATGTAACAGACAATGTGTATCACACAAATCAACCAATTGTATAAAAAACCAATGAGCTCAAATGGTCGCCTCAGTATGAGAGGTCAGGGAATACAGCTTATTGTAATGTCACCAATAGCAGTCCCAATTCCTATCAGTCAAGTAAGCCCAACGTACTGGTACGTGGTAGCCACCAGGAATGCCATTTTCAATGGCCAGGAAGTTCAGGAGGCAGGACAAAGAAAGAACAAAAGAGTTCCTGTGGTTCCAGAAGTGCAGTTATCTGTAGAGGATGACTGAGACTGGTGTCCCACAGCAACAGAGTTAACAGGACATGTAGATGGGTCAGTTCAGGCACAAGCAGACCCATAGTTAGTAAACAGACAAAGGATCGGTCCTGGCAGAAGGCAGAAATAGGGTGGTCAATAAACAGGCCAAAGAGAAGCAACACTGCACTGGTTTAGTGGTGATCAGGAACACTGTTGCGGTTGCACTGGTCAGGTGACAGTGGGACTTGTGTAGCGGTGATCAGGAACACTGTTGCGGTTGCACTGGTCAGGTGACAGTGGGACTTGTGTAGGGGTGATCAGAAACACTGTTGCGGTTGCACTGGTCAGGTGACAGTGGGACTTGTGTAGGGGTGATCAGGAACACTGTTGCGGTTGCACTGGTCAGGTGACAGTGGGACCTGTGTAGGGTTGATCAGAAACACTGTTGCTGTTGCACTGGTCAGGTGATAGTGGGACTTGTGTAGGTGTGATCAGGAACACTGTTGCTAGACCACGCTGGTCTGGTAACATTGGGGACTAGTATGGCAGCAATCAGGAATCAGGCTGCTGACCCCGGTCTGTTGACATTGGGGCTGCTGTGGAGATAATCAAGGACACCGTTGCTGGTTTACACTGGTGTGGTGACACTATGACTGGTGTGCTGGTGATCAGAAACACTGTTGCAGTTGCACTGGTCAGGTGACAGTGGGACTTGTGTAGGAGTGATCAGGAACACTGTTGCGGTTGCACTGGTTTTGTGACAGTGGCACTTGTGTAGGGGTGATCAGGAACACTGTTGCGGTTGCACTGGTCAGGTGACAGTGGGACTTGTGTAGGGGTGATCAGAAACACTGTTGCGGTTGCACTGGTCAGGTGACAGTGGGACTTGTGTAGCGGTGATCAGGAACACTGTTGCGGTTGCACTGGTCAGGTGACAGTGGGACTTGTGTAGGGGTGAACAGGAACACTGTTGCTAGACCACGCTGGTCTGGTAACATTGGGGACTAGTATGGCAGCAATCAGGAATCAGGCTGCTGACCCCGGTCTGTTGACATTGGGGCTGCTGTGGAGATAATCAAGGACACTGTTGCTGGATTACACTGGTGTGGTGACACTACGACTGATGTGCTGGTGATCAGGAACATTGTTGCTGGCATAGACTGGTCTGATTGGTCTGTTGACACTGGGGCTGGTTTAGCGTTAGTCAGGAAAACTGTTGCTTGCTGCATTGGTCTGGTGTGGTGACAATCAGGAACACTAGCTACACTGGTCTGGTGACACTGTGGCTGGTGTGGAGGTGAATGGAGAACTGTGACTGACTGCACAGTTATCATGCATTTGGTTGGGGAGGGGGGGTAAAACCTCATGGTTTAGCTATGGTTTTATGACTCCATAACCACTACCTCCTTTAGCTGTGGCGGCAATGGCTGGGGGTGTACACGCTTTGCTTCACAGCAGTTGCAGGAATTATCCCCCCTGTATGCCCACTGATCATGACCCATTCAAGTGAATGAAGTTGCTTGTGCGGGGTCAAAGAGGTTAAAGCAGGTGGTGAGAAGGTGATACAGTGCCTCCTCACTGCCTGTCAAATGCTCTCTGAGGAGCGATCTGAACATGGATGGCTCTTTACAGAGCATCACACATGTGAACAAGGCCTTATGGTGACCCTATGACTGCTGTGACAGTAATCAGGGATACTGTAACTGGTGTGGCGCTGATCAGGGACACTCTGAATATTGTGGCAGTGATCGGGGACATCGGGACTGGTGTGGCGCTGATCAGGGACACTCTGAATGGTGTGGCAGTGATCAGGGACACTGGGACTGGTATGGCAGTGATTAGAGACAATATGACTGGTGTGGCGGTGATCAGGGACATTGTAACTGGTGTGGCACTGATCAGGGACACTCTGAATGGTGTGGCAGTGATCAGGGTCACCGCGACTGGTATGGCAGTGATTAGAGACAATATGGCTGGTGTGGCGGTGATCAGGGATTCTGTGACTGGTGTGGCAGTGACTGGTGACAGTATGTGAAAAAAAAAATCTTTTTTTTAATTTACAATTTTCTTTAACATACTGACACCAGAGTAGCACAGTGTGACCATAGGGATACTGTACTGCACTGGGGAGATAATTGGGATTTTGTTTTGTTTTTTAATAAGCAATCATTATAACTGTGCTTGGCATACATTCATGATGCCAAGCATCATGAATGGATTGCTGTAATTGTCCCTGTACCATGTGATCACTGTGACCAATCACAGAGATCACAATAGCAACCAATGGCATCATGATTGAAAAGCTTTGTTTACTTCTGGACATGGGATCTCTGTGATTGGTCACACCAGGGCCAATTGCAGTGGCCCAGCACCAAAAATCTGTGATTCGCTGTGTCCACCACAGATTGCAGAGGGTACGCATGAGGCGGGCGACCTTCAAGCAGGGGCGGACTGACAACTCATGGGGCCCCTGGGCAATAGGGGATCATGGGGCCCCTGTGTCCTCACCCACACTCAAACCACACCCAAAAAAGCCTATGAAAGGTATCAAGGGGCATCTCATGGCGCCTCCTACTGACCCCGGGCCCTCGGGCAGTGCCCGAGTTCCCAAACGGTCAGTCCGCCCCTGCCTACAAGAACCTATAAGGCCACTGTAGATAGACGGCCGAGCAGGAGCTCTCTTGTTCCGGCAAGGGACACAGTGGCGAGATCTGTGACCTTTCTGTAGTTTACAAGAAACTCAGATTTGTATTTACATTCGTTCTGTAAATTTCAGATAGGATAAGGTTTGCCTACCATAATTCCATGGACAGACCAACTCCAGCTAAGACATTTTGTGTTATTTTGGCTTGAGCAGGGAATGCTTAGAGACTCTGTCAGCCTGGGATAGATAGTACCAGGGGCGGACTGACCATTTAGCCACTCGAGCACTGCTTGAGGGCCTGGGGTCAGTAGGGGGCCCCATGAGATGGCACTGGTACCTTTCATAGGCTTTTTTTGGGTGTGGTTTGAGTGTGGGCAAGGACACAGGGGCCCCATGATTTCCTATTGCCCGGGGGCCTCATGAGTTTTCAGTCCACCCCTGGTTAGTACTGGACCGGAAAGGTTGTCCTGTTGCTAATGCTACCCAAAAGTATTGTACCAGTGTTGGAGTAGATGATCTGGATACTGAGCAGGCAGCTTCGACACCCCAGCGGATCCTCACAATTCCCTTGGTTTGTGGTACAAAACAGTAAGAATTAAAGTGCCACACCACTGTCAATAGTCCAGATACAGTTGTTTTTCCAATGAGGGTCAGAAGGACAATGAAAGGAGTATCCTGCACATTTTGGGGTTCCAAAATTTCCCCTATATAGGGACTTGAAATAGCAAACAATATGTACAAAATGGATATTGGCAGAAACATGAATAGTATTTTATCCATTGTGTGATAATCCTAACAAATCTCATCAGCAGAAAGGTCGGCAGGCTTTTTTTGCTGTCTATTTGCCTCTTTGGGAGACTTCCTCATATATCCTGTCAGAAGTTTGAGGAGATGCCTACAAAGGGGAAATTGAAAAAGCAAAAACACATGTTTAGAAGAATTAAGATGGGTTAGATAATCTGACAATGGTTTTGTTGAATGGTAGAACCTTTCTTAGTGGCAACTGTACCCACAATTACTTATATATTCATCACAGGGATCAAGGGCCAGTAAGCGGAACTACAGTTTCAGTTGGTGCCCACGTGTTTTGAGGTCCCTAGATGTTCAATGGATGAAATAACATATGACCTGGGGCGGACTGACCATTTGGAAACTCAGGCACTGCCCGAGGGCCCGGGGTCAGTAGGGGGCCCCTTGGGATGCCCCTGGTACCTTTTTCATAGGCTTTTTTGAGTTTGGGCAAGGGCACAGGGGCCCCATGATCCCCTATTGCCCGGGGGCCCCATGAGTTGTCAGTCCGCCCCTGCATATGACAAAAATGATGCAGTCTGACCATGGACAGATTTGCCACTACAGCGTATACTGTAGGCCACAGGTGTCAAACACAAGGCCTGCGGGCTGAATCTGGCCCTACAGGCCTTTTCATGTGGCCCTTGCAAATCTCCTGCAGGTACCCCCTGGTCTCTGCCCCCACCTTGTCTCAGCAGTTGGCAACAGAAAGGAGACTAGAACTCCTCTGCCAAATCCTGCACCACTCAGTGCAGCTGCAGCACCCCCATATTTCTGGTCCCAGCATTCAGTAGACTCTGGTAACAGACTCCACTCCTCCTCTGGTCCTCCTTCAGACCCTGCACTTTCTGCTTTCCAGCTCTGCCCCCAAAGGGGGTGCACGATGATATTAGGGAGGGTGTGGGATTCTTGACTTCTGATGTAATGGGGGGGTGGGGTGCTCTGAACATCTTGTCTTACAGATATAACCAGAAGGCTGATATGGCCAACGATGAAATGGAGTTTGCTGTAGGCCATGGCAACCAGGGATGGGCCTCACCTAAAAATAATGGTGCCAGCAGGGCAAGATATGTACCCTTGCCCAGGTTTAAAGGGGAATGATGGTTGAGAGGTTTTAACAACTGGCAATAGAAGCCCCAGTTCTGTTTTTACTACCATTTTCCGATATGCAGAAGTTTCTCAAAATATTTTTTTTGAGGCAACCCTGTAGGTGCTGGTTCACACTAGTGCGATTTCTGATGCGACTTGAGTAGCACAGAGTCACATGACAGTGGAAATCATACTATATTCAATGGTGGCCATTCACATCAATGCAACTCAGCGCGGTGCAACTTTGTGCTACTTTGGTGCGAGTTACAGTGCAATTTGACCACATAGAATATGCAAAGTTGTACTATACAATTGCACAGAAATTTGTGTCAGAATCACATTGCAGCAGTGTGAACAAAGCCTTAGTCTCCATTCACAGTTCATGATTTGGAATCGTGTGCAGAATTGTTGGAAGTCCAAAAGCACGTGACATTTGCTGCACAATGCGCTTTGAGCGTTTGGGTTCTATTAGCCTTAATGGCACCCTATACGCGATGTGATTCTGCCACAATTGTTGCACAGCAAACCTTGTCTTTAAAAATCGCATGAAGCTTGTCATCCCAAAAAGAGCATGAGCTTTTTTTGGGGTGGCACATGTGCATATGGGCTACCCTTGGTGCAGCATGTGAAATCGCGTGCAAACAGCTCCAAAATTGCAAGCAGGAAAGCTTGGTCTCGCTACACGAAAGTGCGAATGCGGCCTTAGTGTTACTCAGTTCATCCAAACCCCTGTAGCTGTCAATTTTGAATGACCTAAAGGGTACTCAGAAAAAATATAAACTTCTGTGATATTGCTATTGATAGACGGCACCATAATTTTGTTTTATTTTTCCCATTGTTCCACTTTATTCCACATTGATCATCATCAGTTGTCTATATTATATTATATATATCATATTATCTTGTACAGTGGCATAACTAGAACCTTCAGGCCCCGATGCAAGAAACCATGAAGGGCCCACCTGACCCTCGGTCAGGGCCCTTCTCTCAGAGCCCAGTGGCCCAGTCGAAAGTGAGACCTTTGTGACCCTGGTAGTTTCACCACTGGTGTCAGTAGTTTTTTTATTTTTTTTTAATCATTTTTTAATTTTTTTCCTACAACTTTGCTTTTATTATTCTTTACCATATTTTTTTAGGAGCCCCGTTGTGAGGCTGTGGTGAGTAATCAGGGGTCTAAACAGACTCCTGACATCTCACCTTTGAGGCAGAGAAATGAGATTGAAGATACAGCCTCAACTGCATTGAATGAATGGACAGGAATAGCACAATAACACAGTTTACTAGATCTCAGTTATGAATGGACAGAGTCAGTGATTGGTACGGATCACTGACTCTCCATTCAAAAAAGGAAGGGGTTGGTAAATGACACATTCACTGGCCCTCTTCTCCTCTCTCCATCCTGAAATATTCCCTGGAGCAGCCGGCAGGAGAGGGGAGGAGGGATAAGGGGGGGGTGCCAGGAGAGAGCACAGGTGGGGCTGTAGAGCACGGGGGGGGGGGGGGGGGGGCAAAGGGTACAGGGTGGCTAGGTGGCCAGAGAACACTGGGGAAGAGGAAGAACACGGGGGGGGGCATCAGAAGAAAGCTGGATAGGAGGAGTCAGGATAGCTGCATATAATCTCTCCATGTTCCTCCTGCAGTCACTGAATCCTGGCTTCTCCACTCTACATGGAGAGATCGATCCTTCTATATGCAACCACCCCAGCCACTTATCCTATCCAGGCATACAGGGGGGCCAAGGGACCCCCTGCAGCATGGGGCTGGGTCGCAATTGCAACCCCTGTGACCCCTGTAGGTATGCCCCAGATCTTGTATAACCATCTACCTTTTATTTACATCCATCCTTGTCATGAGCAATCCTCATCTATCTATCTATCTATCTATCTATCTATCTATCTATCTATCTATCTATCTATCTACCTTTATCCTATAAGGCCTACTATTATCTATTATTTTTTATCTTCCATCATCATTTATCATGTGTTATAATCAGGGCCATGGATAAGGGGGTGCCACCAGTCCTCCTGAACGGGGCCCAGGCTAGCAGGGGGGGCCAGGGCAGCTGGGTGAATCAGATTTGTGGGCAGGGAGGGTGATCGACACGGCGGGGGGACAATTACTGGAGCCAATCCCCTGTATGGCTCTCTTCAGCAGTTGAAAGCTGGCTTCTTCTCCTCTCCCTCCTGCTGGCTTTCATCTTTTGCAGAGAGAGCCATACTTTACATGAGATTGATTCCAGTAATTCACCCCCCCTGCCACACCCATCACCCTCCCTGTGCACCATATGTTTCCCTTTGCTGCCCAGGCCCCCTGTCGGCTTCCCTCGTCTCCTTTCCACCGGAAACTGCAGTCACGCAAAAGGTTCCTTCAGGATGGAGACTAAGGGAAGGGTCCGGTAATTATGTCACATTTACAAGTCCCTTACGTTCCTGAATGATTGCAATGAGGAATTGGTACCAATCACTCACTGTGTTCATTCATAACTTAACCACCGTAAACTGTGTTTTTTTTTTTTTTTTCGAGGGGGCCCTGTCAGGTTGGCTGCATGGGGCCCTGTGGTTTCTAACAGCAGCCCTGGTTATAATCTACTATTGTCTACAAAACAGTTTCACTGTGAATTAACATTTTCCTTAGCTATTTTATTTAAAGTAGAGCTATAGGCAAAATCTTTTTTTTTTTCATTTCAGATAGCATATGGGATAGAGCCTTCTGTGTCCCATTGTGGAGATTTCCCTTCACTTCCTGTTCCATAGTCAAACAATTTTCTTTCACTTTCAATGATAATGGTAAAAAGGACAAATAGAGATGGTGAATTTCCCTAATGGGGGCACAGACAGCTATAAAAACTGACAGGGGTTCTAATCCTCCTCTACTCTATCCAAAACAAAAAAAAAAATTTCCCTATAGGCACAGTATACATCAAGATATACAGTATGCTTCCTAACACATCTGACCAGTGCATACTTACATCACGTTTCTTTACAAGAAAGAACACACCAAACCCGATCAGGACCACTCCACCTAGTATACCAATCACAATGCCTGCTATTGCTCCTCCACTCAGCCCACTAGTAACTGGGGATTCTATGGAAAGAGATGTATAAAAAACAATTATTAAAGGGTATGAATTTTGAGCATATTCAATATATATATTTTTAAATATATTCTGATTGTTTTTAACATTCAAAAAGTAATTTTAACAAATATTTTTACATATATTTGTAACAGAAACAATTGAGTACTGTCCGTGATACTTTTTTTTATTTGCACTAACATACAATTTTATGTATGTTAGTTACATATATTTGTAAATGCATTACAAAAATGTAGATTTGTATTTTTAAAGATACAGTATATTTGAAATGTGTTTTTAAAAATATTTTTCATATATTTTGGAATTAAAATGCATTTAAACATGCAATAGGGTGCACTGGGTGCTGTTGTGTGTCAGTGGGCGGTGAGTTTTTTTTCTTGTGGGTTGGTGGCCATTGCTAATCATGATTGATGGGGACCTACATCGCTGGATCAACGTGAATGATGATGGATGTACATCTGGGAACATTTAAAAAAAAAAAAAAAAGATCTGTCAAAAACTGACTTGTGTTTTTAATTATATTAGATATTTTTTTTGGTGAATGAATACTCATTCACATAGGAGGGCTTGCTAAATGGGGTTTCAGATTCACCCCCTGCACCCCAAAACCACTGGCCCAAGGGAAGAGGCCCTTGTCTTTATCAACATGAGGACAAGGTGCTTTGCTAGGGTGATCCCCCTGGCAAAATACCCCCTATGCTGTAGACAATGTAACTCTCCTCCAGGTCTGCTAATGAGATCCCACACACTTCACACTCAGGTGCTCATCATGCTGAAAAATGTATATGTAGCTCTACTCCCGTAGGAGCCGCAGGAATACAGTCCAAGTCTTCCCCCACAAACTTTTCCTTACAGTCAGGCACACAGGCTCATTCATACTTTTCTTCAATGACCTGTCTAGGGATGTTTTTATTGTTTTTTTATTTGGAGAACTTAGATGGGGTTGAGGAAATTAGGTGGGGTACTCCAAAAACAAGAACTGTACAACTCAAAGACTTAGGTATTCTTCAGAACAAGCTATATTAACCTCCCTAGTGGTCTGATTATTTCAGATTTTTGGTGCTGAAAACAGTACCATTATTTTGCATGGAAATATGTAGTTTTTTTATTGTAGGCTGTAATTTTTAGGAATAACTCACTGAAATCTGTCTGAACAAGAGTCTAGTAAACATCCCGGGTATGATAAAACTTGAAACACAAAATCATAAATTATAATTTAATAAATAATCATAAAAAATAATAATATAATAATAATAAATTTAATTCAATAATATAATCAAACCAAAAACTCTGAAATTTGAAATAGAGCGCCAAGTTTGCACATCACTGAGCAAAGTCGCAAAATCGTTTTCAGTGTCTGATGACGAATTTCCCCCACGAATCATTATCACTCAATTCTGCAAGTGGTTCTGATTTACTGTCGCTGTTCTCTAGGCGGTCTAAAACCGCTTTTGACCTAAAGGGATGCTTTTTGGACGCCATGGACGTTTCTCAGTTTCCAGGCAGAAAGAGCAGTAAAAATGCAGGCAGGGCGCAGGACAAAGCACTCGGGACAAAATGTATGTGAAATGGTTTGATACAGTAATGTTTTACTATGTGATTTTAGTGATTTTTGTAAATGTCACTTTTTGTCATTTTCAAATTTCCCGCCGTTCCATCCCCCGTACGTCCCGATGCTCTCAGGGGATGGAACCCAGATGACAGATGCCGGCATCCGCCGGATTACATTGCCGGGGACACTGCAGGAGGGACATCGTGGGAGCGCAGGACAAGGTAAGTGACCGAGGGATCGCAGAGCAGCACCGCATGGTAAGCCCGAGTGTAGCTCGGGGTTCCCGCTTGTGGTACTGAGCCTTTACCCCGAGCTACACTCGGGAATACCTCCAGGGAGGTTAAACGGGGGTTTCAGATTCACCCCCTGCACCCCACAACCGCTGGCCCAAGGGAAGAGGCCCTTGTCCTTATCAACATGAGAACAAGGTGCTTTGCTAGGGTGATCCCCCCTGGCAAAATACCCCCCATCCTGTAGATAATGTAACTCTCCTCCAGGTCTGCTAATGAGATCCCACACACTTCACACTCAGGTGCTCATCATGCTGAAAAATGTATATGTAGCTCTACTCCCGTAGGAGCCGCAGGAATACAGTCCAAGTCTTCCCCCACAAGCTTTTCCCTACAGTCAGGCCCACAAGCCCATTCATACTTTTCTTTAATGACCTGTCTAGGGATGTTGTTTTTATTGTTTTTATATTTGGAGGACTTAGGGTTGAGGAAATTAGGTGGGGTACTCCAAAAACTAGAACTATGTACAACTCGAGGACTTAGGTATTCTTCAGAACAAGCTATATTAAACGCTGTGCTTGTAGCAAACAGTAGACTTTAGCTTTAAGGTAGTAATAGTAGTAGTTAACTGTAAATGTCTTTCTTAGAGCCACAAGAGCAGAGTCCCTTTAAGTAGAACATTATATGGACAACGCTCTTCAGGACACCAGCTGGTTTCCCCTTTAACTAGAACCATAGTTGACTCCCTATCACCAGAGGGGTGGCAAAGCACAAAGGTTCCTAAGATCTCTTAGAAGTGTCTCTACTTACACAAAGCCTAAGGACAGCTGTTGCCTTCTTCCACCTTCCAAGCGACACCTTACTCCGGTGATGCCAAACTAGATCTTCAACAGACAACCTCCCTCAGTCAGCTCTCTTTAGTTCCAGGGTCCCAGCATCCAAGCCCTCAGGTCGCCCTGTGGTCTCATGACAGCAAACAACAGCACTGCTTGGAAGGGCAGCATGCCCCCTCCAGGCTGGACTAATCCTCTCCAGGAAAAGACCCCGACCTCACTGTGATCACCAAATATACTGTATACAGTCTCCCATCATGCCATCAGAGCCTGCCTCTCTGGGATAGGCCAGGTCTGTTACAATATTCATGATGCAATCTACATAGCTCTACACCTATTATCCAGAAACTTCTCAAGCTCTCTGAATGCAGAGGGAGCTATCAGACTGGCAACAGCTGACCACACTGAGCAGACCTGACTAGCAGAATGCAGCTTCACTGATTACAGTGTGCAAAGTATGCTTTGAACTAACTACCTGACTACAGTGTGGTAACAAAATTTACATATCCAAACACACTGTGGGTGACCTTTACCATTCCCCCACAGTGTTTGGTTGCTATATTATGTTGTTTTATGCACATGACTAAAGATGGGCCTATTTTGGAGTGCAGCCATCTGGATTTCTTCTTGTATACAAAGTACCCCCCCATGTTGAGGACATGTGGCCTGGCATGGCTCGGGAGGAAGGTGGGGGGGTACATCCATTCAGTTTGTATTTAGTTTGGAGTGAGCTGGCACTACATAGTTGTTGGTAGAACAAAAGGTGAATTTACAGCCAGATTGGTAGCATGTTTGGTCAGCTTTTGTGAAAGGGCTGCCTATCTGTGGATGGATTTTTTTGTTCTTAAAGATCTGTAGCGCTACCCTCGGAGGAGCCACTTGTATTTTTTCCCAGGTTTCCCAATTTCTTCGCCCCACAGCCAGGCACAAAATATTTTCCACAGCCAGGTACACATACACCTTCGCTCGTTGTCTGCAATGTTCAGTCTTGGGGATGTTTGCTTTTGGGATTTTATTGTAGAACTGAGGATAGGGATTGGGAAATCAGTAGGATACTCCAAAATTAGAACTATTCACAGTGAAGACATCTAGCTGATCTCTTAGTTGAGCATTTTTGAAGTCCTGGCTAAAAGCAGATAGAAGACATCTCTTTAAATGGTTATATCAAGTAGTTTAGGAGTGAGCAAAGTCTCTTTAGCTGTAGTTGTAGTTGCAGGGCTGAGCTCCTCAGGTACAGTGATGTTACGGCAGACTATGGCAGTCCAAAAGTAATAGAACTGAGCAAAGTCCTTTGTAGTAGCAATGGTTGGACAAGCTCTTCAGAACACCAATGTTCCCTGTTTTTTTAGATTTACGCTGAGTATTAAGCACCAGAGGGGTAGCAAAACACACAGAGTCCCCAAGATCTCTGTGTCTGTACACACAACTCCAAGGACAGAATGGCAGACTACTTCTAATCTTCCAAGTGACTCTCTCCAGTTATACCAAACAGATTTTTGGCAGACAGCTCCCCTCAGTCAGCTTACTGTAGAACCAGGGTCACTCCTCCTAACTTCAGGCCCTCAGGTCATCCACCCGGAGCCCTCATGGCACCAAGTGCCAGGTGAGGCAAGCCTGCCCCCAACCTGGCTTGGTGCAATCCTCTCCAGGAAAAGATGCTGAATCCATGTGCTCACAGAACATAAATACCACTCTCAGCATGCAATGGGGCCACCCATCCTGCAATTGGCCAGGACTGTATCCATATTCATGCTGCTCATTGGACTAGTTCCTTCCTAGGTTCTGGAAGGCTCTCATATCTTCCTGAAGGCAGGCAGAACTCAAGGCAAACTCAGCAGCATCAGAGCATCATGAGCAGACCTAACTAATCAATTATAGCACTCTGTTAAGCAGAAAACTACACTGAATTTACCTTCTACAGTCAGTCACAAATATCTTGTCTTACCTTGTGATTTGACTTTGAGATTGAACTTGAAGGTTGTGCCTCCAATGATATTCCTGGATCTGCATTCATATGTTCCATTCTCATTCAGGGCCACATTGGAGATGAAAAGTGAGGACTCAGAGCTACTGGATTCTATTTTATATTTTCCAGCATTTTTTATATCAACTGGGTCTGGATTAAGACGGAACCAGCTGAACATAGGTTGGAGAAGGTTTTTAGGTTTTAGCTTCACTGTCAGCCATGCATTTCCTCCTTCCATCACTGAAGTTACTACATTGTTGTCGTGACTTAAAGACAATGGACGTTCTGATGGGAAGACATTAAAAGAGATGTTTTAATTAAGTAGTGGTACCATACAAGGATGGGCATAAAGGACAAGGAAGAAATTAATCTGAAATACACTATAAAATGAAAGGAGCAGATCATTCATCCAGCCTGTATGAGAAAAAACAATAACATTGGCATGAGACAGGAAAGTAGATGGGAAAACAAAGATATGATGACTACATATGATAAAGAAATCCCCTGCAGTCTCTGTTCATCTCTTAAAAAATGCAGACTTAAATTCTCCTCCACAATTCAGCTTCCTTTATAAATCTGTGGATTTATATAGCCTTACCCAGGTGATAAAGCTCCTATGGAGCAAAGTCCTGGCATTGTGGGCATCCAGGAGGCAAAAATCTATGATAGGCTGAAATATGCAACAGCTCAATGCTGTCCTGAGCAGTATTCATGCCTACGGCCCAATGCATTCAGGGATGTATGACGTAAGAATGAATGGGCATCATGGCCCATAGTCCTTAGGAGTCAGCAAAATCTTAGACAGGCTGGAACGCATGGAGGCTGTATGCTGTTCCAAGCTGTACTCATGACAAAATTCCATAAATGTATTGAGGTTCAAATGCATAAAGTGCAATGATGTCTATCCGTTTAAGAAAGGAGTCCCAGTATGGCCTTCAAAGATGGATGGGTAGGTTTGCTGATTGCACTTTACTAATTGCACTTTACGCAGTTGAGATTTGATGACATCTTTTAATTTTTTAAGGTGTGTTGGCTAACTCTTGAATGTGCTAAAATAAGATATCACAGTTAGCCATACACCCGTTCATGGGACAACTAAAGTATGGGGAGGAACTAATCAACTGCTATGAGATTTTATTTTTTTCCCTGATGAAGCCACGTGGTTGGTGGCGTAACATGTGGGGCGGAACTTAGTGAAGTAATTCCCGATCACACTCATGGACCGGAAGTCTCTATATATATATGATACTGATCTGTTGATACCCTGCATAATGTGAGTGTTACTCTGAACATGTTTTTAATCAAATAAACGTTATTTCACTATGGGAGCTGTTTTTTTCTTCCTACATGCAGAGTTTTAATTGTTAAAAGATGTGTTTAGTGTCATCCATGGTACTGCATTTATCAGCTCTTTGCTGTCATCTGGAGCAGGGGCGGACTGACAACTCATGGGCCCCCAGGCAATAGGGGATCATGGGGCCCCTGTGTCTTTGCCCAAACTCAAAAAAGCCTATAAAAAAGGTACCAGGGGCATCTTATGGGGCCCCCTACTGACCCCGGGCCCTCGGGCATTGCCTGAGTTTCCAAATGGTCAGTCCGCCCCTGATCTGGAGCCTCTTTGATGGAATTACTATGCTTGGTTGACCTTAATTAATTTATAGGTCCATTGTATGAGGTGAGCTCCCATCCTTATCCATAGATGGAGGGTCACTTTGTTATGGTGGAGCACTGTCGTCCTTGGAAGTTTTTTTGGAGCACGATAATTTTGGAGCACGTTTCTTATATCAAGCACATTTATTCAAGCACAATGTTGGATTTGAACTGTCACAATACAAGGACTTTTATATTTATATATTTATTTATTAATTTTTTACATGCCAGTTTTTTATGAGTTAGCGCAACACTATTGTCCTTATTTATATGAGATTTTATTGCCATCTACTCCTAGATCAGTGGTTCTCAACCTGTGGGTCGCGACCCCTTTGGGGGTCGAACAACCCTTTCACAGGGGTCGCCTAAGACCATCAGAAAACACATATTTCCGATGTGTAAAGAGCAGCTACTGTGTAGAAAGCAGCTGCTGTGTTGAAAGCGGCTACTCTGTTAAAAGCAGCTACTGTGTTGAAAGCAGCAGTATTGGAGGTAAAACGACACTTCATGAATTATAATTACTGGATAAATAATTTTATGGTTGGGGGTCACCACAACATGAGGAACTGTATTAAAGGGTCACGGCATTAGGAAGGTTGAGTACCACTGTCCTAGATTGTAGGGCCCTCCTAACCCTCTTGTATTGAACTGTATTGTTGCTGTAATGTCTCCCATTATATTGTAAAGTGCTGAGCAAACTGTTGGCACTATATAAATCCTGTATAATAATAATATAATAATCTACAACCCTATGAGGCAGATTTCCTCGCCAACACTTGTAGGCAGCTGATTGTAGCTGCTACAACCAGCTGCTGATCAGCATTTGTGCCAATATACATAACAGTCTCTATATTAAACAATAAATTCACTAACAAGTCTACATACACTGTTCCATATCTTATGCCATAATGAAGGGGACAAAGCTTGACTCCAGAAACACATTGGATTTTTGTGTATTATCCTTCATCTGATTTCACCATATCCTTGTCGCTTTAGCCATCAAGATGCAGGGTCCAGTACGCCAGCATATCCTTCTTAAAATACTCATTCCATGATTGAGGAGTAGGAGATGCACTAAAAGGGTCCCTGACTATCTAAATCAGTTGTGGTACATATCCTCATTGTGGATAGTATTTACAAGGGTTTGGAAGTTGCAGTGCAGCACATCCTTGTGGTAAAGTATATAAAAACTCATTTCAATTACCAGTGGCAGGCTAGATAAATGCCAATTATTTTTGCCTACCCCATGTAAGCTTTGGGGCCATTATGGACATTTTTAGAGATATTGGGTGTTGAGCTATAGGCCAATGGTTCCCAACCTCAGTTCCCTCAACCTCAGTTCTCCCAACAACCTATGTTTTGGGAATTTACAAAATGATAGCTGTCATAAATAACAAACCATTGACACTAATTTAAAGTACCTGTACAAGGTGAACACAATCCTGAAAACATGGCCTCTTGAGAGTACTTGAAGTATGAGGTTGGGAACCACCACTATAGCCATTAGAGTTCAGTTCATATATGCGAACAGGCGCAATATTAAAAACCATGGGACCCTGTATAATAATAATATAATAATCTACAACCCTATGAGGCAGATTTCCTCGCCAACACTTGTAGGCAGCTGATTGTACCTACAGTGGGTGGGGGTGCACACAATGCGGCTCTTAGAGGTTGAAACAGGTGGTGGGGAGACAAGATAACGCTACCTCATCACCTGTCAAATGCCCTCTAAAAATCGATCCACCACAGATTGCTCCACAAATGTAAAGGTGCCCTAACGACGCTTTCACATTCAGGGAGTGACACAAATGGATCGCTAAGCAATGGTTTTACCGCCCATTGGAATTCTAACATTACAGCCTTAGAAGTCTGTACACATACTGCATCCACAGATACTAGTGGCAGCGGCAATTTTAACTCAGACTGCACAGTTTGGCAGGTGGCACCGCCTGTCAGACTTTCCTATTGAGATCAATAGAGCCATACAGCATGCATGAGCCCAAAGCTTGGCTCATAGTGGTGACACGATCCTGTAGTATAAAACTGCCAAATGACAATTAAAAAAAGAAAGGAAAAATACAAACAAAAAAATGTCAGGAGGTATCAGTATCACCCCCTGAACACCTGTCACCCTCTGCTATACCTCCTTTCACTATGGAACTTTAATTGTTGGGAACTGCGGATCAAGGATTGTTCTGCCTGCACCCAAAAACATTAAATAGTCTTGCTTCTGCCCTTGGGCCCCTGCTGAACAAATGGGGCCAGAGGAAGCTTTTTGTGCCCTTCTCTGCCCCTTGCCACCTTGCTGAATTGGCCCATACAGTTGGGCTGTCTCTGCCACCCTATTGGTGGCTCTGAGGCCAACTGTCTTATGCTTTCTACTCCAGTTGATGGGCAACTTTTTGTATCACCATAACCACACAAGATACTCCACAGCTGAGGGTAGTGATGTTGAAAGAGAGACAGTTTACTCATTCTGTGTTTGTGCATTAAGAACTAAAGACTAGAAGAGCGGGATAAACTGTTGCCATGTTCTGCCAGCAGTCTGGTTCTAAGTGTATGGACCCAGAGTGAGAGAATGTATATCTACACAGTGCAAAAGGCACAGTCAGTGCAGGGACAGGAATGAGGATTAGACTAATAAATACACCCACACAGGTTGAACTGGATGGACTGGTGTTTTTATTGAACCCTACCCACTATGTAACTATGAGGTTGATTTACTAAAGGCAAATAGACTGTGCACTCTGCAAGTGTAGTTGCTCCAGAGCTTAGTAAATGAGGTACAGCTTCCCTTTGCCAAGAATACCCAATCACATGCAAGGAAAATAAGAAAAACAGCATTTTTATTTGCACATGATTGGATGATGGAAGTCAGCAGAGCTTCTGCTAATTGGGGGGCTACATTTTTCCCAGAAGAGCTGGCGTGTAGGCGGAGGGATATAAATGTGGAAGCCTGGAGGGGAGAGAGCTGGAGGGTGGAAGCAGAGAGATATAGTTGTGCACACTGCTTGAGAACTGGACCAGGCCATAGAATTAGAGAGAAGAGAAGCAAGGAGGAGCCGCTGACCACTAATCTTGCCATCCTGTTCAGCAGGACAGCCTGCCAGCCGTTGACCCAGAGCGCAGTAACCAGATAGAACATTGCACGTGAGGCCAGAGAAACTGTGGGGGCCCACATCCGCATGACAGAGAGAGACAACCAGGACCTACTGGAAGCCACTGATCAGGTGAGAGAGTCCCATACACCAGTGGTTGAATCAGACTGTGTCACTGATCCGTCAAGAGACTGATGCCACTCTGGAGGGAGTAGAAAGTCCAGGATCCATCCTTTTTGTACAGAATTTAGGAAGTTTGTCCTCATATACCTCTAGACTCTATCCAAGCTGTTTACCCCTAAATAAAACAACAAAAACAAGCCCATGGACTGGTTACCGACTCTGAATGGAAGTTGGAAAATGCAGTAAAATGACCCAAAAACCAGCAGCATTATCAAAAATTCCATTATCTCACCATAGACTAGCTTACACTCCGATGTCTTTCCCACTTGATTTCCTTGACAGATGAAGTCTGGATACTGGACGTCATAATCCGGATGCACAGTCCTCTCTACTATGTCCTGTCCATTAGTGATTGTGCCATTAAATGACAGTTCAATGTAAGCCGAAGGCTGCCCTCCTTCCCAGGAGCAGCTGAATAACACACTCCCACGGGAAGTTTCTGATTTACAAGAAATACCTGAATTACTGGGGGGTTCTGTAAAAAAAAATAAAATTAGAAAAGATAAAGAATTCTGACTTATGCCATGCTGTTTCAAATAGTACAAATGCCCATTAATGCCATATTTTGCTACATACAATGGAGGCTGCTGAGTACCTCCACTTTTGTTGATAAAAAAAATTCCCTCTGAGTGATCAATGTGCATTTCAGGGATTTTAACAAACTTTGTTTTTCTAATCACCTGGTGCGCTCTTCTGTTCTGTAGATAAGAATAATTACTGTCCAAAATGGAAATATCAGTATGTAATAGTACCTATATACAGTATACACAGAATATAACTGGATACTAATATTTATAGGTAACGTTGATCCAGGGAATATCTGATTGCCTCTCGGGGGATCAGGAAGGAATTTTTTCCCTGCAGGAGCAAATTGGATCATGCTTTGATGTTTTTTTTGCCTTCCTCTGGATCAACTGTGGGTGTAGGATTATAACTTTTTTTTTTTTATGGTTGAACAAGATGGACTTTTGTCTTTTTTCAGCTAGACTAACTATGTAACTATATATATATATATATATATATATATATATTGTGAGAACTCGCTTCAAAAATGGTAGAGCCTCTTCAAAGCACACAACAACTCGCTTCTTCTTAAGGGCCTTTTTGCCCAATTTTATTTGAAAGAAAAAGTTCCATAAATCCTCCCACGCAGGGGTATCCACATCAAACAAATGCAAATGATATTCAGCCTTCTGGCTGGTACACTGATTTCCGTCTGTCTCCTGCAGACTCTATCCAAAAATGGCTTTCCCACACACAGCTAGCCAATAGCACACAGCTTGTCTGGCTTCCACCTCTACTAGGTGAAGCCCACCTGACTCCAAGGCAGAGACCTCCTGTCTGTCGGGGAGGAGCCCTCCTGACTCCTCTCTGCCGTGGTGGAGCCCAGAACCCTGGTCCTGACTCTACAAAAGAGCCATGCACACCTGTGCAATCAGTGTAATGGCCATTCCCAAAACCTGGTCTCAGGATTGGAGATTTCATCCCTCCCAGATCTCTTTGAAATCTCCAGGCTCCAGATCCCAAAATGGACCTTACAAACAAAGGAGGAAAGTGAAAAGCCACTTTCCTGTGCATCAAACACTTACCCTGGAGCCCCTCAACCTGCCTTGTTGAGAATCCTGAGAGATCGCCACACTGTCACAATATATATATATATATATATATATATATACAGTCAGGTCCATAAATATTGGGACATCGACACAATTCTAACATTTTTGGCTCTATACACCACCACAATGGATTTGAAATGAAACTAACAAGATGTGCTTTAACTGCAGACTGTCAGCTTTAATTTGAGGGTATTTACATCCAAATCAGGTGAACGGTGTAGGAATTACAACAGTTTGCATATGTGCCTCCCACGTCTTAAGGGACCAAAAGTAATGGGACAATTGTCTTCTCAGCTGTTCCATGGCCAGGTGTGTGTTATTACCTCAGTATCCCAATTACAATGAGCAGATAAAAGGTCCAGAGTTCATTTCAAGTGTGCTATTTGCATTTGGAATCTGTTGCTGTCAACTCTCAAGATGAGATCCAAAGAGCTGTCACTATCAGTGAAGCAAGCCATCATTAGGCTGAAAAAACAAAACAAACCCATCAGAGAGATAGCAAAAACATTAGGCGTGGCCAAAACAACTGTTTGGAAAATTCTTAAAAAGAAGGAACGCACAGGTGAGCTCAGCACCGCCAAAATCCCCGGAAGACGACGAAAAACAACTGTGGTGGATGACTGAAGTATTCTTTCCCTGGTGAAGAAAACACCCTTCACAACTGTTGGCCAGATCAAGAACACTCTCCAGGAGGTAGGTGTATGTGTGTCAAAGTCAACAATCAAGAAAAGACTTCACCAGAGTGAATACAGAGGGTTCACCACAAGATGGAAACAACTGGTGAGCCTCAAAAACAGGAAGGCCAGATTAGAGTTTGCCAAACAACATCTAAAAAAGCCTTCACAGTTCTGGAACAACATCCTATGGACAGATGAGACCAAGATCTACTTGTACCAGAGTGATGGGAAGAGAAGAGTATGGAGAAGGAAAGGAACTGCTCATGATCCTAAGCATACCACCTCATCAGTGAAGCATGGTGGTGGTAGTGTCATGGCATGGGCATGTATGGCTGCTAATGGAACTGGTTCTCTTGTATTTATTGATGATGTGACTGCTGACAAAAGCAGCCGGATGAATTCTGAAGTGTTTCGGGCAATATTATCTGCTCATATTCAGCCAAATGCTTCACAACTCATTGGACGCCGCTTCACAGTGCAGATGGACAATGACCCAAAGCAGACTGCAAAAGCAACCAAAGAGTTTTTTAAGGGAAAGAAGTGGAATGTTATGCAATGGCCAAGTCCATCACCTGACCTGAATCCGATTGAGCATGCATTTCACTTGCTGAAGACAAAACTGAAGGCGAAATGCCCCAAGAACAAGCAGGAACTGAAGACAGTTGCAGTAGAGGCCTGGCAGAGCATCACCAGGGATGAAACCCAGCGTCTGGTGATGTCTATGTGTTCCAGACTTCAGGCTGTAATTCACTGCAAAGGATTTGCAACCAAGTATTAAAAAGTGAAAGTTTGATTTATGATTATTATTCTGTCCCATTACTTTTGGTCCCCTAAGAAGTGGGAGGCACATATGCAAACTGTTGTAATTCCTACACCGTTCACCTGATTTGGATGTAAATACCCTCAAATTAAAGCTGACAGTCTGCAGTTAAAGCACATCTTGTTCTTTTCATTTCAAATCCATTGTGGTGGTGTAAAGAGCCAAAAATGTTAGAATTGTGTTGATGTCCCAATATTTATGGACCTGACTGTATATATATATATATATAGTTTTTTAACTTTGTTATGGACTGGACCATAAAAGAAGGAAATAAAAAAGAACAAAAACATTATTTATTCCTTTTTAAAGCAGAACTTCACTCTCTCAATCAACATTGAGTATTTGTAATCTCTGTTTTGCTAGCATTAGTAAGTAGATAGGAAAGTATATTATATTTACATGTTTTACATTTTTATTTTATATGTATTCAGTTACTTCCTGGTTTCTGGCCTAGGCCAAAATGATGGCATACATCCCAGGAGTCTTCAGGAAGGGGAGGAGGAGCTTTTCCAGCTAAGCACACCCTCCTGTTTGCATGCCTGAGCTAAGGGCAGATTGGGAAGTAAATGTTAAACAAATCATCTGGCCTTACTTAAGATAGCCATGGCCAAAAATGCTAGGGGGATGTTTTTCTAAGTGATTTATCAGCAAAATAAAGCATGGAGACATGGATAGATGGGTGAGTTTGCTTTGAATTTTAAAAATGAATGACATAGTGTTTTTGGTTTGTGGTGCTCAGATGCCGTGTAGTTTTGCTTTAACGATCAGCACCCTCTCACTTACTGGCCACGTTTATCTTCAGGGCATTACTGGTCTTGTGCAGCTTTGAATTATCAGCAAAACACGTATAGGATCCCATATCATTTCTGAAGACAGGACTGATGGTCAGAGTAGAGTTTGATCCTGAAGTGTCCATGAAAAGATGATACCGATCACTCCCAGGTAATAAAGATCCATTCACATGCCAGGTAAATGAGGCATCGGTTAGTTGGGTTGAACAGTACAGAGACACCGCTTCACCTTCCCAGACCCATCCTTCCCTATTACTGGTCAGTTTTGCTGCCGAGGCCGGAGCTACAAATCAAAAAGCAGATTTCAGTAGGTTAAGACCGTTAATGTTTAGGCTTCATGTACACTGGGTGCTTTGGCCATCTCTCCTAGACGCCTTTCCTCCTGGCAGCGGTATTTTGTAAACGCATATAACGCATTTAGGAGCGCTTAGGTTTAATTTCATTGGCCAAAATAATCATTTATTCTGGCCATTGAAATGAATTAATGCTGAAGCGCTAAATATGCCTAGTGTTATCATGCGTTTATTCACGTCAAGCATTTTTTTCTGCCAAAACACAGTTGGATGTGTTAGGAGTGGAGGTTTTTTTCTGCCTCTAAATACCTGTGTGCATAGAAATGTATGCTAAAATGCAGGGGCATTTATAGGCAGAAAAAAAATCGCCAAACTCCTTAATCATCCATCAACTCTTGTTTGCAATTTCTAACCATCTCCAGTAGCATGCCCACAGTCTCCAACCAGCTCCAGTAGCATGCCCACAGTCTCTGATCATCTCCAGTAGCATGCCCACAGTCTCTAAATATCTCCTGTAGCATGCCCACAGTCTCTGAACATCTCCTGTAGCATGCCCACAGTCTCTAAACATCTATTGTAGAATGCCCACAGTCTCTGAACATCTCCTGTAGAATGCCCACAGTCTCTGACCATCTCCTGCAGCATGCCCACAGTCTCTAAACATCTCCTGTAGCATTCCAACAGTGTCTGAACATCTCCTGTAGAATGCCCACAGTCTTTAAACATCTCCACTTGCATACCCACAGTCTCCTAATATCTCCTGTAGCATGCCCACAGTCTCTGAACATCTCCTGTAGCATGCCCACAGTCTCTGAACATCTCCCGTAGTATGCTCACAGTCTCTGACCATCTTAAGTAGTATGCCAACAGTCGCTAATCATCTCTTGTAGAATGCCCACAGTCTCTAATCATCTCCTGTAGAATACCCACAGTTTCTGAACATCTCTTGTAACATGCCTACAGCATCTCACCATCTCCTGTAGCATGCCTACAGTCTCTGACCAACTCCAGTAGCATGCCCACAGTCTCTAACCATCTTCTGCAGCATGCCCACAGGCTCTGAACAAATCCTGTAGCCCAGGTCAGGCCAACCCAAAGGCGGCAAATGCCTTTTGTGCTGTGGTGGAGAACGGGAGTCTGAAAATACAGGTCATCCCTGCCTACTATTTATCTATTTATTTATTGATCGGCTCTCCCAGTGTAATCGGTGGAGCTTTGCTTCCACGTGACATATGTGATAGAAAATAAATAAATATATATATATATATATATATATACAGTATATATACTTATACATACACACACAAATGTATACTAAAAAAATCCAAATCACAATATTCTCAAGTGCCAAACAAAAGCATATATACAGAATCCAAACTACATTAGTTAAATAGTAGTAACAAGTAGTAGTAAATAGCTCATCAATTCATAAATAGTGTAGCTCATAAAGTGTTAATCTTGGTGTACATCTCATAAAGTGGTAAATATAGAGAAATATATTAGAAATGGCCATAATCTCTGCACTGGTGAAACAGCATCAGTGACACTGGAAGGAGGGAAAAGAGTATGAAAACTCAGACATAACACAGTGACTATGAACATGCAAATGTGCCAGGGTGAAAAGAAGGAGTGCTTTAGCTGCGGGTGCAAGGGGGAACATTGCCATGTTACATCCCTAATGCATTGTGTGCTGTGCGGCGTTTTCTAATGTGACAATGAACCTTAAATGGCCTCATTGGTCGGCTTGTAAGCAAGTTTAGTTAAGTCAGCCCTAATTTTTCAGTGGGCAGGAGTATTTAAGGCACGCTAAAGTGGCCACATAATGTGTTATTTTTTACAATGTGTTTAAAAGGCTTTTACACTTTATTTTTACTGGAAGATCCTGTGAATAACAAACTTCCTATCTGTAGATGGCTATGCTTGCTCCTCCATTGTATCTATAGTGGAAGTTATGGCTGTGACCTAGGGGGGACTTCAAATGCGATTTTTGGATGTACTTATCTACTCACCTAATGTAACAAACAAAAGGACGCAGATGCAGAAAACTGGGTTGAGTTCCATGTCAAGTTTTTCTCTGACCTTCTGTATGTGACGATTTCCTGGGACTTTGACTACATATGGGCGTTTTAACTCTGTTTACTTATTAACCTGCTCAGTGGAGGATTTTTTTTTTTCATGTACATGGGATGTATACTTAATGTGGTTCTAAAGCCTCAAGTTTTTTTTTTTTTTACTTTAATGCATTGCATGCATTAAGGTAAAAAACCTTCTGGGTGTAGCTCCCCCCCCCAGCCCCCTTATACTTACCTGAGCCTGATCTCAGTCCAGCAGTGTGCATGAGAGCAGGGGCTCATCCAGGTCTCTCTCATCCAGGAGCATAGCTGAAACGCCTAAACACTGTATTGGTGTCACTGGGGATGTCAGTGACACCAAGTCAGTCCCCCCCCCGTGTCAGAATGCCTGCCGCAGTCCCGCTATAAGTCGCTGATCGCCACCATTATTAGTAAAAAAAAAAAATTACGGTACCTATACCGCCATTTGTAAACGTTATAACTTTCACGTAAACCAATTAATTTACATGTATTGGGATTTTTTTTTAGCAGAGACATGGAGCAGAATACATTTTGGTCTAAATTTATGACGAAATTGGATTTTTACATTTTTTTTACTGGACATGTTTAATAGCAAAAGTCAAAAATATTTTTTAATCAAAATTGTCGGTCTTTTCTTTTATAGTTTATAGAAAAAAAAACGCGCAGATGATCAAATACCACTGAAAGAAAGCTCAATTAGTGGGAAAAAAGGACGTAAATTTAATTTGGATGCAGAGTTGCATGACTGCGCAGTTAAAGTGACACAGCGCCGTAACACAAAAAATGGCCTGGTCAGGAACGGGGGTAAATCCTCAGGAGGGGTGGTTAAAGGCTTACCTGTAGGAAAAATATACCAAAGGGAATTTACTTCTACTTTAAAACACAATTTAAATTATTGTATTTGTCTTGTGCTCCTTGTTTAGCCCTGATGGAGTGAAGGTATTTAGTGTAAATATCCAGTAAAATAAATTACATAGTTAGTCTGACTGAAAAAAGACAAAAGTCCATCCAGTTCAACCATAAAAAAAGTTATAATCCTACACCCACAATTGATCCAGAGAAAGACAAAATATTAGCAAAGCAAGATCCAATTTGCTCCTGCAGGGAAAAAAATCCCTTCCTGATCCCCCGAGAGGCAATTGGATATTCCCTGGATCAACTTTACCTATAAATGTTAGTGTCCAGTTATATTCTGTGTATCTAAGAAAGAATCCAGGACTTTTTTAAAGCAATCCACTGAGCTGGCCAGAACCAACTCTTGAGGGAGTCTATTCCACATTTTCACAGCTCTCACTGTGAGGAAACCTTTCTGTATTTGGAGATTACATTTCTTTTCCTCCAGACGTAAAGTGTGCCCCCTTGTCCTCTGTGATGACCTCAGGATGAATAGCTCTACACCGATTTCACTATATGGACCACTAATGTATTTATACATGGAGATCATATCCCCCTTATGTATTATACATGGAGATCATATCCCCCCCCCCCTTATGTATTATACATGGTGATCATATCCCCCCTTATGTATTATACATGGAGATCATATCCCCCCCCTTATGTATTATACATGGTGATCATATCCCCCCTTATGTATTATACATGGAGATCATATCCCCCCCTTATGTATTATACATGGTGATCATATCCCCCCTTATGTATTATACACGGTGATCATATCCCCCCTTATGTATTATACATGGAGATCATATCCCCCCTTATGTATTATACATGGAGATCATATCCCCCCTTATGTATTATACATGGTGATCATATCCCCCCTTATGTATTATACATGGAGATCATATCCCCCTTATGTATTATACATGGAGATCATATCCCCCCCTTATGTATTATACATGGAGATCATATCCCCCCTTATGTATTATACATGATGATCACATCCCCCCCTTATGTATTATACATGGAGATCATATCCCTCCTTATGTATTATACATGGAGATCATATTCCCCCTTATGTATTATACACGGAGATCATATCCCCCTTATGTATTATACATGGAGATCATATCCCCCCTTATGTATTATACATGGAGATCATATCCCCCCTTATGTATTATACATGGTGATCATATCCCCCCTTATGTATTATACATGGAGATCATATCCCCCTTATGTATTATACATGGAGATCATACCCCCCCCTTATGTATTATACATGGAGATCATATCCCCCTTATGTATTATACATGGTGATCATATCCCCCTTATGTATTATACATGGAGATCATATCCCCCCTTATGTATTATACATGGCGATCATATCCCCCTTATGTATTATATGTGGTGATCATATCCCCCCCCTTATGTATTATACATGGAGATCATATCCCCCCTTATGTATTATACATGGAGATCATATCCCCCCTTATGTATTATACATGGAGATCATATCCCCCCTTATGTATTATACATGGAGATCATATCCCCCCTTATGTATTATACATGGAGATCATATCCCCCCTTATGTATTATACATGGAGATCATATCCCCCCTTATGTATTATACATGGAGATCATATCCCCCCTTATGTATTATACATGGAGATCATATCCCCCCCTTATGTATTATACATGGAGATCATATCCCCCTTATGTATTATACATGGAGATCATGTCCCCCTTATGTATTATACATAGAGATCATATCCCCCATTCTGTATTATACATGGAGATCATATCCCCCCTTATGTATTATACATGGAGATCATATCCCCCCCTTATGTATTATACATGGTGATCATATCCCCCCTTAATCTCCTCTTCTCAAGAGAGAATAAATTCAGTTCCTCTAATCTTTCCTCATAGCTGAGCTCCTCCATGCCTCTTATCAGTTTGGTTGCCCTTCTCTGCAAAGGAGAACTAGTGGATTTGTATTAAAGGCACATAGTACAAATGGATAAATTAGAAATTTGAGTATAATAATGAGTGAACATAAGAAGGATATCTCCACCCTAAACATGTAAAGGATATATAGCCACCATACTGACCTAACAGTGTCAATACTTTTCAGCTCACTGACTCAGAAAGCTCTAATTTCACTCTATAACACTGACTACATGCTTGTCTGGGTTATTGACTTAGAAAGTATAGAAGACCTTGGATTAGTAAAACAGCCAGGGGATCTAGCATTTTCAGAATGAGATCAGCGATAACAGCCTACCTATTGCAATCAGGACAGGTTTTCTTTCTCAATAGAGAGACGCAATAATGGCTATCTAGTAGCATATAAATATAGGTAGGGCAGAGGAAAGGTATGTAAGAATTACGAAACAATACTTCATCACTCATGATATATGTAGCAGCTATATTGTGCTGTCAGCAAGAATTCCTATAACTGCCGCTTATCTTTATAGACTATTATAAACGTTGTTCAGTGTTGTTGATGATAGTGTCTGTAATCCCTAACAACAAACTTCTCTTATTTTTTCTCATTTGTTCCTTTACATTTACCACTGAACCCCCCCCCCTTCCTTAGCCCCTACCCCTAATCCCCCCCACTTTTTCTTTTCTTTCTTTTTTTTCTCATTTCCTACTCTTTGCTGCTAATAATTGTTTTCCTTTTTTTAATAATTGCAGCTTACAAAACATGCAAAGAAAACCTTTTTATACATACAGTACTCATCTACAATTTATTCAAAGTTTTCCAAACCCCTTTTACCCCCCCCCCAGGACCTTCCCCCCCCCCAGGACCTTTCCTTTTTCCACACCCCCAGGACCTCCCTTTTTTTCCTTTTCTTGTTGTTCCTCTAGTGTTCCTTTTTCACATCTACATTTTTCCTTTCAACTCCTTTTACCATCTCCCACCCTCTCCCCCTTCAGCACAATGAACCTCTGTGTAAGTTTAAACTCATTCCAACCTTTCCAGATTTTCCTAAATTTACTCATTTTATCTTCTCCACTATATTATAATTCCTCCTTTTTTGGATATTTTCCACCCTTCTTAACCAGTCCTTTAACTTAGGAGTCTCCTTGGCCTTCCAAAACTTAGGGATCAACCCTTTTGCCGCATTTAGTAAATGAGGTATCATTGTATTCCTATATTACTTAACTTCCCTAGCGGTATTCCCGATTGTAGCTGGGGGTAAAATGTCAGTACCAAGAGCGGTAACCCCGAGCTACACTTGGGTTAACCATGCGGCGTTGCTCAGGGAGTCCCTGCAGCACTTACCTTGTCCTTCGCTCCCACGATGTGTCCCCTGCAGCGTCCCCAGCCATCTCTTCCGGCCGATGCCGACATCCGGCTTCCGTGTTCCGGTCCCTGTGACATCGGGACTATTACATAGTAAAACATTGCTGTTTCAATGCATTTCACATACATTTTGTCCCGAGTGCTTTGTCCGGTGCCCTGCCTGCATTCTGTTCTTTCTGCCTGGAAACTTAGAAAAGTCCACGGCGTCCAAAAAGCGTCCCTTTGCGTCAAAAGCGGTTTTAGACCGGCTAGAGAACAGCAATAGTAAATCAGAACCACTTGCAGAATTGAGTGATAATGATTCGTGGGGGAAATTCCTCATCAGACACTGAAACTTTTGCGACTTTGCTCAGCGATGTGCAAATTTGCCTCTGTATTTCAAATTTCAGTGTTTTTGGTTTGATTATATTATTGAGTTAAATGTATTATTATTATATTATTATTTTTTATGATTATTTATTAAAATATAATTTATGATTTCGTGTTTACAATTTTATCCTACACGGGATGTTTACTAGACTCTTGTTCGGACAGATTTCAGTGAGTTATTCCTAAAAATTACAGCGTACAATAAAAAACTACATATTTCCATGCAAAAAAATGGTACCGCTTTCAGCACAAAAAATAGGAAATAATCAGACCGCCGAGGAGGTTAAAACAGAGCGCCACCCAAAAGGGGAAGTTCTGCTTTAAGGACTGCTCTCGCCCGCTCCCCATTAAGAATTGGCTCCTTTGGGGGGCGGGGGGGAGCGGGTACCCGAATTTGACAGGTACCCGCTCCCACTTCCGGTCCGATCACCTAGGCGATCGGAAACGGAAGGTGTCCTCCCTCCCTGTAGTCTTTTGGGACACATGACAGGTCCCAGAAGACTACAGGACCATTCATGAAGCGCAGCTCTACCTGCGCATGCGCAGTGGGTACCCGGCTGTGAAGCCGCAAGCTGTCACAGCCGGGTGGCCACACTGAAGATGCCGGCCTCCTGGAATACAGGACGGCTGGTGAAACGGGCTGCGGGGGACATACCACGGGGCCGAGGGACAGGTAAGTGGCTGTTTTTTAAAAGTCAGCAGCTACAGTTTTTGTAGCTGCTGACTTTTATTTTATGACAGGGTGAGTGGAACTCCGCTTTAACTGTTAGGTCAGTGTTATGGAATAGGCACACCCATAGGTCTTTACTTATTTCTTCTCCTATAATTTCTCCTGTTTGTTGGACTACGACTCTTCAATGGTGGGACATTCCCACCATATATGTGTCATTGTGCTTTCACTCCCACATCCCCTCCAGCAAAGAGGTGAATTCTCTGGATGTAACTTATGAGCTCTACTGGGTGTCATATACCATCTTGTTATAAATTTATAATTCATCTCGACTGTGTTCATATCAACTGCCTCATGTACCATTTAAATTTTTTTTTTCTCTGCTGATCACCTAATTGTGTTTTCAACTCTTTCTCCCATCTACTCATAAACAATGGTACTACTGGTCCAGTCATGACAGTCAGTGTCCTATAAATACACGAAGTACATTTTTTTTGTGTTCCTTTTAAATTCAGTGACTGCTCTATAAGGCTCCATGTACACTGCAGCTGATAAACTCACGCTCAGGAGCTTTCCTGCGTTTTTTTCAGCAGCCCTTGAACTCTCCCTAATGTTTTCCTATGTGTCCATGTACAGTATGTCTTTTACAGTCGTTTACAAGCAGTTGAGTGTGCAGTCGTTTTTTTGAACGCACCAAAATTGTGTTCAGGAGTAGATTTTATCAACGTTTCAAATGCCAAACGCGTGTAAATGCGGGTAACCGCGTTTATAAGCGTTTGGAAAATGTTTTTAACTCTTCCATTTCCAGATGCTGTCCAGAGCCTTTTTTTATCAAATCCGTGTATCTGGAGATCAAAACGTAATACATTTGAAACACTAAAGTTCTCCTCGGTGGTCCATTTTCCTCTCCCTTCCCATCCCACTCCCCTCATCCCCCCCTCCTCCTTCCATAGTTTGGACCACGGGAATTTCTTCAATGTTTTCCAAACATATGTGTCTCTCTCTCTCCCTTTTCCTCTGTAATAGTTTCCTGGGCTGGTAGACCTTACAGTTAAGCTGTCCTACCTTTTTCAACTATCTGAAAGGGTCCCTGCCACTTTGCGAGGAACTGGTTCTCAACAGTAAGCACTAACACGGGAACCCGATCCACTAGTTTAAACTCTCTGGCTGGTGAACTTTCACCAGTTGTTCAATCACTTCATCTGTAATCTGCACACCTGGACCCAGTTTGTTGTGGCTCACCATTTAGCACCGTGACCTGTTCCCTGGCTGAGATAAAAGTGGGATCCTTCATCTGAGCAGTAAGAAAATTTTCCTGGGAGCCCTCAAGGTCTGACAGGTTTTGCTCAGAGGAAGAAGCCTTCTCTTCCAATTCCGCAAACACCTCCAGGGGACCTGGGTCGTTTCTGCAGGGTCACATATCTCCTTATACATATCTCCCTTATTCATAGGGGAAGCCTCTGGACCCTTCAGCTTCTGTTCATACAAGTCCCAAAATATGAGGCAGTCTTGTCCAATTGCAAGTCATGTAAAGTCAAGACCAGCTGGTTGAACGAAAGAAAAAAAAACATGTATGTGAAGGTAACTTGTATTTATACTCTGTTGACTCCGAGAAGCTTTAAGACCTTTGTGGGCTTGCAATC
Organism: Staurois parvus; assembly: GCF_062004578.1. Classification (NCBI taxonomy): domain Eukaryota; kingdom Metazoa; phylum Chordata; class Amphibia; order Anura; family Ranidae; genus Staurois; species Staurois parvus. The sequence goes on along the minus strand of NW_028318623.1, from coordinate 8,444,046 downwards.
ATCATGGCAACTACTGTAATCAGAACTATTCAGGCATCTCCAAGTCAAACTGTGGGTGTAGGATTATAACTTTTTTTTTTCTATGGTTGAACTGGATGGACTTTTGCCTTTTTTCAGCCAGACTAACTATGTAACTATGTAAACACTTTATGCTACCAACAGTATACGTGGATGGCATCCCCATGACCCTTACCCTGTTTAAATCCAAATGTAAAAATGACCCACACTCGGTAAGGATGATCTCTCTCCTGTACAATCCTTTGATCAGTAAACTCAATCCGCATCCTCTGTCTAATGTCTATAAATGGGAACAAGACCTTTAACAACCTCTAGATTAGTGGTTTCTAAACTGTGTCCCTTGAGTCGGATGCGGCCCTTTGCATGCCTTTATCTGGCCCCTGGGGCATTGTTACTTTCACGGATACAAGGCTCTATTCCACCTTCAAACACCAAGGATGAGGCACCATGCCTTCCACTGACACCAACAATGGGGCATGCTACCTCCCACTGCCACAAACAATGGGGCAATATTCTTCCCACTGACACCAATGATGGTGCACTACTCCTTTCACTGACACTAACAATGGGGTACTAATTTCCCCACTGACACCAACGATGCAGCACTATTGTTCCCATCAATACCAGCAATACCAGTGATGGGGCTCTATTCCTCCTACTGACTACACTCACAATGCATTTTTTTTATTGCCACTGACCACAAAGCTAGAAGAATTGTTTACTTCCAATGATGTTGCTGCATTTCTTACTCCCAATGGGCACAGTCTGGACCCATTAAGGACTGATGGACAGTAAACTGGCCCTTTGTTTAGAAATTCTGGATACCCTTGCTCTAGATCAGTCACATTGGGAAAAAATCTGGGCCATCACCAGATATTGCTCTAGAAATTTGGCAGCAGTGGAGGTTAGTTAGTTTTATTAATATGGTATATTATTCCCAGTAGACATCATCATTGCCTACTCCACCACCTGTTTCCAAGGTTTCTCAGAACCTTGCACTTTTTATCACATTTGGTGGTCCTGCCCAGTTCCTCAACGCCTTTGGCAGCAAGTACACCAACTTTTAGATGCTCTGTTTTATTCCAACCTAACCTTAGAACGATGTAAAGCCTTACTAAAAGGCAAACTGGTGGGAATCTCCCAATTCGCGCTTATGACAGACATACTGACTTGTGCTAAGCAAGTTATAGCTAAGGCCTGGTTATCACTGGACATCCCCCTCTCAGAAGTTAAGTCGAAAGTGCATTGGACCTTGATAAATGAAAAGCTGACAAAACACTATATCAAAGTTCCGCAAAGTTTGGGACCCGTGGGTCACAAAATTCCTCCTGAGTCATTTTGATCGCAGACTGCTGGACATATGATACATCTAATACTCAACATTTTGTTACCAATCACCCAGAACCCTCCCTAGCCTGATTCATCCCCTACCCTTCTCCAGTCTTACTTACCCATACCTTATTGTGGCTTAACCCACTTTTCTCTTTTCCCTTCATAACTTTAATTTTTATTTCTTGTCTTTCTTTCCTTTCCTTCTCCTACTTTCTGCAAATCATATTCTCTATGTGACATGTTGTAATGTTCTGTTGTGTCCAGGGACGGACTGACCATTTGGAAACTCGGGCACTGCCCAAGGGCCCGGGGTCAGTAGGGGGCCCCATGAGCTGCCCCTGGTACCTTTTTCATAGGCTTTTTTGAGTTTGGGCAAGGACACAGGGGCCCCATGATCCCCTATTGCCCGGGGGCCCCAAGAGTTGTCAGTCTGCCCCTGGTTGTGTCACCTACATATGTTGTCACTATATGCAATGTATGCTGATGACATACACCCAATCTATTCTGCTGATATATTTTGTTCTTTTTGCGCTCCTATATACAAGTTGTACTCCCATTGCGATGGTGACGAATACCTTCTTCTCAAGCCATATTGTTATATATAGTTTTTATTACAAAAATTCAATAAAAATGATTGAACAAGAAAATAAATAATTAATGGACTAACTAGCACAGAATGCCCTCAAGTTACCTGCCAAAAGCTTTTCAGAGTGGTAGCAAGGGTGGCTGTGCATGTAAATGAGCCCTCAGTCTCCAAATACCAAGGTGTCACTGGGGTTATTTACTAAAACTACATTGTGCAAAATCTGGTGCAGCTTTGCATAGAAACCAATCAGCTTTCAGGTTTTATTGTCAAAGCTTAAATTTGCAAGCAGACGGCAGAAGCTGATTGGCTACCATGCACAGCGGCACCAGATTTTGAGTGATCCAGTTTTAGCAACCCCCGATTCACATCCATGCGGCTGCGTTTTGCATGGGCACGAGAGCCCATTTAGTTGAATGGACTGCCGTGCCCGTGACACGCAGGGAAAGAAGTCCCTGCACTTCTTTGGAAAACGCAAGCCTGCACGGGAACCTCGGTTCCCAGTACGGTTGTGTTTTCCAGAGCTGGCGGCATGACATTAGAACTAATGGCACCCACCCGCGGGTCCACATTTCTCTGTGCGGGTGGTTCAGCTGCACTGATTTTCGTGTAGATCCGCAGCGGGACCACCTGCACAGATGTGAACCTAGGGTAAATCTCTACCCCTTGTGTTTTTTTTGTTTTTTTTTGCCAATTTGTATTTATTTATTTATTAAAGTTACTTATATAGCATTGTTGTATGGAATGAAAAGACAGTAAATCAGAATCACCTTTTTCTTTTAGACACAAGGCATTCTTAGAACTTTTTGCTTTTTAAGTAATGTAGAAAGAATTTGTAAACAAGCTTGAAAATGTATCAGTTTAATTTTTTAATAAAATTACTAGGCAATAAGCAGAGCAGTATATAAAATACTTTTCACATAATAAATCACAATGACTCCCAGTTTAGTCCTTGGGGAGTCCTACATAAAACGCAATCATTAGAACTGATTCATAAATATGTCAGGCCTCCAATGGCCTTTTTCAGGAATTACTGTTCTGTAGATCGAAGGAAGGCAAAGAACACCTCTGGAGACATTTCTGGCCAATTTTGTCCAAAAGAGGGACTTAGAGCAGCTTCAGAGCAGCAAGAAATACACTATATTGCCAAAAGTATTGGGCCAGCCCTCCAAATCATTGGATTCAGGTGTTCCAATCACTTCCATGGCCACAGACGTATAAAATCAAGCACCTACGCATGCAGACGGCTTCTACAAACATTTTGGAAAGAATGGGTTGATCTCGGGAGCTCAGTCAATTCAAGCATCACTCCTTATCCTCTACATCAGGGGTATTGAGTAAAAATTTCAAGGGAGTCCTGTCGGTAAATATTTCTTCCAGCAAGGGTCTGCATGTCATGTTTGTGCTCATGTCATGTCTCAAATCCTAGTCTATCTGTAGTAAATTTGTATCTGTCAAAAACAGCAAAGTACAATTTTCATTGCATTTCAGTAGTATTTACTAGCAATTTTTAGTGTGCCTCCTTACATCAGGTGTCCCCGTCAGAATGCCCCCATCACAGCATGTCCTTATATCTCGTGTCCCCATTGGAATGCCCCCCTTACATCAGGTGTCCACATCACAGTGCCTCCTTAACTTGGGTGTCCCCATCAGGATGCCTGCCCCCTTACATCAAGTGCCCCCATTAGAGTGCCCCCTTGTAGTTAGCTACTTTACCACTAGGTGGCTCTGTACCAGAATAGTGTCTGGTAAGCAGGTAGTGTCACCAAGTAGGAAGGGGCACAGTCACTCTTGGGGCAGGGGAGCCAAACACCCCACACCTATGAGGATGTAGCCAGCAGACATGGGCCCTGGATAGGGCAGGAGGGCGGGTGGAGTGCACCTGTATGCAGCAGGAGCTGGTTGTAGTCTTTCTGTCCTTTATGTAGGTGAGAGATAGGGGGGGTTGGAAAAGGCCTTTTAGGCCAGGCTGGCGATCCCAGTGTGCGGCTGCTTCCCTGGAGGATTCCTGAGAGAGATAAACCTAGCAAGGAGGTGACTACCAAGAGCACAGTCCAGTGAGCTTGAATGACCCTGGGCAGAGTAGAAACTGTAAGGCAGATAGCTACTGAGGTGCTGCATATGCTTTCACTTGTGACTACTACGGACTGTCCACTAAATGTGATTGGCTTATGTCAAGTGACTCCAGAATGTATATCTGTGTCATGTGACTGTAATGCTGTTTCCTGAATACCACCAGTAAAGTGCAGCAAAACTACTTCTTTTGTGTACATTCCTTCCTTGGGGATACAAAGGTATATGGCTGGAAATGTGTGGAGGGACAGTGTTCTAGCAGGGCTGGAGAAGGAGGTAGGGACTTGTGCTCTTGGTGCTTAATTCAACCAAGCAGGAAGACCCTCTTACACCCTTACATCACATATTCTCAAAACTGCTCCCTGTGAAAGTTCTCCCTACATTAGGTGTGTCTACCAGGGTGTCCCCTTACAACAGGTGCCCTCATCAGAGTGAATCTTTACATCAAATATCCCCATCACAGTTCCCCATCAAAATGTCCCTTTTTTATCAGGTGTCCCCAACAGAATGCACCTTTACATCAGGTTTCCCCATGACATTGGACCCTTTCATCAGATGTCCCCATCACAGTCAGCAGAAGCCCTAACAACCAATCACTGCAAGGAATGGGGGAAACTGTGCTGGGGGACTGGCTGGCTGGCAGTCCAGACTGAACTGTCACTTAGTCCAGACCATGGTCCACCGTTTAGTAATACCTACTCTACATACTCCCTTGTAGACTTTTTTTTATCTTTCTCTATCATCAACTTATTTTTTTAACAGGTACATATACATAAAAGCATTGAAATAAATACATGCAGTAGATATATATTTGTATATATTTTTCACTGTACATTTTTTTAAATGACACCATTAAAGCTTACATACAATGCATATAAACAGGCATGGCATTGGGAGGAAAAGTCATGTAAACAAAGACATTGGTTAAAACAGAAGAATGAAAACTGATGCAGATGATTTGTTGTAGTAGGCCTCATGCACACTGGGCATCAAAAATGCATCCTTTATTGGTGTTTGAGGGTTTTTTCTGCCTCTAAACATCCCTCCATGTTAGCCTATAAGGTGGAATTACTAAGGTCAAATAGACTGTACACTTTGCACAAGAACAGTTGCTCCAGTACTTTGTAAATGAGCAGAAGCTCTGCTGACTTCCATCATCCAATCATGTGCAAGCAAAATGCAGCTTTTTCAAAAAATTCTTTGCCTGTGGTTGGTTATTCTTTGCAAAGTGAAGCTTTACCTCCTTTACTAAGCTTTGAAGCAACTGCAAAGTGCACAGTTTATTTGCCTTTAGCAAATCAACCCCTATGTATCCATGGCATTTACAGACAGGAGCATTTAAAGGCAAGAACCAAAAACATCGCTTGCATGTTCAGAAGAGATTCGTTTCGGCAGAAAAAATTCCTGATGCGCCTATCCGTGCCAAACGCATCTAAACATTAGGCATGTTTAGCCCTTGAGCGTTCATTCATTATATTTATACATTAATATATTCTGGCCAATAGAATGAACGAAGGCCCAATCACCTGATGCGCCTAAACAAGTTTGCAAACATGGCTTTAGGTGCGTTTTTTACGCTGCTTTACTTCTGGCAAGAGAAAATGTGTTTTAGAAGAGGACTGAAGCTGAATGTTGAACTATGTCTATAATTCATTTATTTGGATATTGTTTAAATCCTTTTCATCTAGGAACCCTTAAAACGTAAAGCAAGCTTTTACTTCATTTGTTGTCCTAATAGAGATGGGCTTGGGTTTGGCTCCATTTTTGGTCCGAATCCTTGTTCATTCAAACCCAGAAGGCAGCTGTAATTCCTGGACTATTCAGGAAATGGATCCAGCACCGCAGGCACATGAAAAACAGGGAAGAATTTAAAGGGAGTCTGGTAAGACCAACTCATAGGCAGCATCATTGATCTTTTTTCCTGGAAATGGTCCCACATACTTAGGCCCCAATTCCCTTGCCAGCTGTCAGTGTTGGGCCAATGAACAGCTGCATGTATACAAAGAGGCTGGGATCAATGACCTACTATGTCCTGAACCACAGCTTATTGGCGCACCAATCTTGCGCATTACCTCAGTAAGCCAAAATGTATTAATTACAGAACAGTACTCACAAACACTGAAGTATATCATGCATGTAAGTCCTCAAAGGGACTAAGGATAAAAGCTCTGATGAAGAAGGTTCGTCCTTCGAAACGCGTCAGCTGTTCCCTGATTGTCCACTCCTCTGATGGAACTCTCACAGGCTGCTTTTATCCTTAGTCCCTTTGAATACTTACATGCATGATATACTTCAGTGTTTGTGAGTATTATTCTGTAATTAATACATTTTGGCTTACTGAGGTAATGCGCAAGGTTGGTGGGCTCTTCGTTTTTTTTCGCTTCACAGTATTGGCCGGGCTTCCCCAGCCTTGTTTGGAGCTGCACAACCCCATATGCACTGGTGGTAGAAACTTCTAAGTCCTGACTCCATCTACCTATCCCGTGTTGGGTAATAGAGCGCAAGAGAGTTTGTTTTCTTTCCACAGTTTATTGGCCCAGGAAATACAGCTGCCTTCTGGACTCGGCCAAAGTCAAGTTCCAACCAAACTCAATCTCATCAATATCTGACAGCTGGTGAACACACAAACCATATAAACAAAGTAGGAATGGAGATGAGGAGATAAGTAACCCAAGGCAACCAATTACAGCTTACATTTTGTCCATTTGCAGCTGTTAGAAGGATGAAAGAGCAAAGAAGGGTTAGAGACTCCATCAGGCTTTTATTTCTTGGGAAAGATTGCACTTGGCTCACAAGGTTGTCCTATTGGTGAGGTCATCCAATAGATGATCTGGTTACCAAGCAGGTCGCTTCCACCACCCACTGGATCTCCACAGTTTCCTTGGTTTGTGGTGTTAAACAGCAAGAATAAGAATCGAATTGCCACACCACTGTCAATAGTCCAGATACAATTTATTTTTCCAGTAAGGGTCAGAAGAACAATGAAGGGAGTATCCAACGTGTTTCGGGGGCTTAAAACACCTCTTCATTGGGGCTTGCAATATGAAACAATATATGAGGAGTGGATATTGACTGAACCTTGAAGAGTATTTTATGTAGTATGATAATCTTAAGTCTCATCAGCACCTGGTTTGGCAGGCTTTTTTTGCCATCTGTTTTCCGATTAGGGAGATTTACTCATACATCCTGTCAGAAGAGGAAGTGCGAAGAGATTTCTATAAAGGGGACATAGGAAAAACAAAAAACACATGCTTAGAACATTTAAAAAAGGATAGATCATATGACAATGGATTTGCTGACTGGCAGAACCCCCTTTCTCAATGGTAACTGTATCCCCAATTTCTTTATATGGGGATCGCAGGAACAAAGTGACGGAAAATCTCTCCTATTGGGTCATAGCTTTAACTGTTTTTGACCCAATCCAAGCAGAAGCCCAGAGCTGTTTTGTTGTTTCCTATTTATAGTATAATATAGCCATTGACATGTACTCAAAGGGCCAGTAAGCTGAATTACAATTTCACTTGGTGTGCACATGTTTTGAGGTCCCTAGGGGTTCATTGTATAGCAATAGGTAAAATAAAAAATGACAAATATGATGCAGTCTGTCCCAGGGGTGGACTGACAACTTATGGGGCCCCCGGGCAATAGGGGATCATGGGGCCCCTGTGTCCTTGTCCAAACTCAAAAAGCCTATGAAAAAGGTACCAGGGGCATCTCATGGGGCCCCCTACTGACCCCGGGCCCTCGAGCAGTGCCCGAGTTTCCAAATGGTCAGTCCGCCCCTGGTCTGTCCATGACCAGATATAGCACTAGATCATATAGGGCAGGGGTGCTCAACCTGTGGCCCACGGGCCATATGTGGCCCTCAGATACCTCTGATGTGGCTCTTGACCTTAAACCAGTGAAACACACTTCTATTAAATCCTGAATGCAGGAGTTTTGGTGCACTTTCCGAAAGTGCACCACACCCACAAGATATAGTAAAAGCCTATAGAAAACCTGCAGGTGCACTCCACTGCCCCTCTGGTGCAGGTAAATAGCAGCGCATCAGTGTAAAGCAGCCTTACAGGGGACTCAAGACAGTAAAGGCTTGTATACATTTTCGGGTTTGGGGGTATTAAAACCCCATAGTTGAGATGTGTTTTTACCCCCCCAACCCTTTTGTATACTATCAGGGGTGGCAATGGTGACCCCGTCCCATGCTCCAAGGGGCCCATGTGGCCTCCCTGTCACATTTCTGTTTTACTTGGACAGAAGTGGTGGCAGGGGTGACCAGGGGCGGACTGACACCTTATGGGGCCCCCGGGCAATAGGGGATCATGGGGCCCCTGTGTCCTTGCCTAAACTCAAAAAAAGCCTATGAAAAAGGTACCAGGGGCATCTCATGGGGCCCCCTAATGACCCTGGGCCCTCGGGCAGTGCCCGAGTTTCCAAATGGTCAGTCCGCCCCTGGGGGTGACATATATAGGAACTGATCCTCTCCATGTTCTTCCTGCAAACCTTGAAAGCTGACTTCTCCCCCTCTCCCTCCCACCAGCACTCAGTGGCTGCAGGAGGAAAATGTTCATTCTGCTATTCAAAATTAATAATTTGAAATTCTGAACCATTTCATAGTGGCCCGTGACCAGCTACCAAATCACTTAAGTGTGACTCCCTCTTCGAAAGGCTAAGCACCCCTGATATAGGCCATGGCAACTTGCGGTGGGCCTACCAGCCGAGCTCACCTAAAAAATAATGGTGCCAGCTTGGCAAGGTGATGTCCCCTCACCCATGTAAAAATGAGACCAAGTGTTGAGAGGTTATTATGGTTGACAAGAGAAACCCCTGTCCAGCTTTAACCATCAGAACTTTGCTCCATTTTTACCACATCCCCTATTTCCCTTTTTTCCCCCTTTTTTCTGATAATAATCTCACCCTCATCCCCCCCCCCCCCCCAAAATAAAATGGTGCCAACTAGTGTTTATAGGTTTGTAGGTCCTAATACAGATTGAACGTCTTAAGTTGCTTCCTGGTTTCTGGCCTAGGTCAAAATTATGTCATACATGCCATGGAGTCTTCATGGGCTTTTTAAAATTTAATCTGGAGGAGAAGAGGAAGAGCTTTCTCAGCTAAGCACAACCTCCTGCCTGCATGCCTGAGGTAAGGGCAGATGGATTCCAGGAAGGAAATGCTAAATTAATTATCTGCCCTTACTCACAATGGACACAGCCAGAAACGGTAGAGGTTTTTTTTAATTATGTGATTTCTCAACAATATAAAGCATGGACAAGTAAAGATGGAGAAGTTTGACTTGTTGAAGCATGATTACAAGGCAAATTACAGATCAACTAGCAGAATCATCAGATAAAACTTGGTACAGAGGGTACTAGGAAAAAAGAACTGCTGTGTTAATACTATCATTGGACTGCATCATGCCTGTATATATTTTTTTTATTTTGCTCATAGTTGCTCATTTGAGCTCATTGGAGTCCTCCCCTACAACAGAGTTCCACCTTTCATTGGAGTCCTCCTCAGAGTTCCCCCTTTCATCCAGGTCCCAATCTTACATTAGAAAGAAGGCTACCTAAAATCTTGTTTCTTTTTAAAGTATAATTAATGGCAAACCTTTCTTTTAAATTTTGGATAGAGTGGAGGAGGACTAGAACCCCTGTCAGTGTTTATTTCTCTCTATGTCCCCATTCGGGAGATTCACCCTCTCTAGTTGTACTGTTTACTATTATCATTGAAAGTGAAAATTAAAATTAAAGAAAATACCAAATTTTGGGTTCTCCCTAGAAAAGTTATAGAGGGAAAATCTTCCAATGAGGACAATAGTTCTGGTGACTGGGGGGACCCAAATGGATTACCTTAATTTGCAGGGGTTTCCTCTCACTTCCTGTTTTGACTCCCCAATGGGACACGGATGGCAAAAAAACTGACAGGGGGTATAACCCTCCATTACTATCCAAAAGGAAAAAAAAAAAGTTTTGCATATAGTTCTATCTTATTGTTTAACAGGAAGTCCTGCTGTTTCTAACTTGCCATCTGTCTGTATATTCTACATTATACCTTCCTTTTACATCCCTCTTTGTTCATAATCAGTTCTTTGTTCCAGAATCAGTTCTCTATAATCTATCATTTTATCCTATGTCATTATCCTCTAGTTCTGACGAAGTCTGCGGTGATTGGCGGACGAAACGCGTCAATGTGATGACATCATTACGCGCGGCGTCTTCATAGGGTGCGGTGCCCACGAGGAGGGAAGAAGCAGTTTGCTTCAGCTCCATATTGGAAAGGCACGAGGCACTAAAGATTACGATGAGGCTATCACCCTAAGCAGCCTGCACATGGCGACTTAGAGTCACAGCTCACTTCCACCGGTGGCAAGTTATTAGCTTGCTTGGCTTAGATAACCTTTATTGCTATTTATATACGGGGAGTATACTCCACATATTGGGAACCATGTGCCCATAAGCCCCTCTTTTTTTGGGGGAATTTTTGAACTCCTATTGGAGGAATATGTTCACATTATGCTATATACGTGCTGTGGTACGTGACAGTAGTCTGCTATATCTATAAGGAACCGCATCATTTCTCAGTAAGAGTAATTTTTGGAAACCCTGACTTGGATATATACTGTACATTCAGGTATATTTTGCCTGTTACAATCAGCTTGGATTTTATATACAAAGACCACCTGGCTTTCCACCCCCATATTCATTATTAGAAACACAAAGACCTGATCTCATTTCAAGTGTGGTGGAGTCTCCTTGATCCTACTTATGAATCACTTGTTACTGTGGAATCATTTCCACTTGGGGTGGTCACCCAGGAAGGCCTTGCATTCATCATTTTTTCATGATGGTCAAGCTCATGAGAAGGAAGTCATTCCGTTTATTGTGGTGTTTACCAAAGAATATCTTTGAAGAATGATCTCCCTATCCAGATACTATGTGGAACCATATGGAAATCTATGATCACGTAGTTAGGAAACTTCATTGCCTTGTGTGGATTCCTGCTTGCCGATAAATAACCAAATTTTAAGACGCCGAATGTTTTTTAATTTTGTAATTTTTATCATGATTTGTTCACTGTGCCCATGTCCAACCTCTTTATGATCCATGGGATCAAATAAAATATTTTTGTAGCTATTGAATGCAGTTATATTACTCCCCTTGGATTTTCAATTAACCACTTTTTGTAGACAGTGTTGCTCTTGTCATATTGCCATATTTTTTACCATTATCCTCTATTACCTACAAGTGTATGTGTGTATGTATGTATATATGTATGTGTGTGTGTATGTATATATGTATGTATATATATATATAATTTATTTTATTTTTTTTAATTATCCGTCATCATCAATTTGTAATAATCCACCACTATCTAAAGAACCATTTCACAGTAAATTAATATGGCTAGGGCATTAAAGATGAGTTATCTCCATTCTGATCATCACTCCCTTTACCCACTGCAAGCTGGAGTTGTGTAAATGGCTATAGCCTTTTATTAACAAACTATATATATAACAGATAAATGACACGTTAAACACAGTTTAACTAGAGCCTCAAGGTCCTAGTAGGCATCAAAGAAGAAAGTACCTGTGTTCAACTTAATGTGGCACTTTACTCATAACAACTTAATAAAAAATTATGTTTCTTAACAAGAAACATCCATTCCACATTAATAATGATGCTACCAAAATTAGTGTGTGCTATAAATTGCCTCCAGCATTTTTCCAGTTTTTCTTGCTGGAGACTGTCGTTTTGCTGAAGCCCAGAGCTCCTGAGCAGCAATAAATCTTTAGGTTGTCAGCAGATCGGCCTCTACATTTCTGGCACAGTATCAACAAATACAGAACAACTGAGCATGTGCAGAGAAGGCTGAGATAGTGTATTACTGGATTTTAAACAGTTTAGGCACATATTTTTAATATTTTACATAGCTATACCTGCAAAAGCGGCCAACCTGAAGTAATATAGCAGGACGTAACTTTCTGACTAAAGTTTCACTTTATTAAGGTCCAAGATACCAACATACCAACTACTGGGAGCTGTAGCTCAGACGGGTCCCTACCAAGTACATTGTTGCCCCATACTTAGTTACATAGTTAGTCTGGCTGAAAAAAGACAAACGTCCATCCAGTTTACTAAATACTAACCTACCAGGAACTTGTTCCTTGCTTGCTGCCAAAGAACTACATAAAAAACCAGAAGGCTTCCCTAAAAACGGGATCCAAAACCCAGAAATAGGAAAGGGGAGGGAGGGTGGGACGTTTTCCCCAATGCAACTTCTCTCCAACTGAGGACCTCCTGAGACCCCTTGCAACTTATATTTTCTTTGAAACTAGGCTGAAACCCCACCCAGAACCCAAACCCCTTTGACCCCTATCATACCCTCCGTCCATGTTTTCTTTCTTTTACTCCAGGCCTCAAGTTTCATTTAGTTTTATTGAATTGTTTGCAGGCACAGTAAACATCAAGATATACAGAACGTTTCCAACACATTTGACCGGTGTATACTTACATCATTTCAGTTTCTTTACAAGAAAGTACCCACCAACCCCGATGAGGGCCACTCCAGCTAGTACACCAATCACAATGCCGGCTATCGCTCCACCACTAAGTCCACTGGAACCATCAGGACCTGGGGAATCTATGGAAACAAATGTGCAAAAAATAATTATTAAAGGTATGTAAACCCTACCAATTAATTTCTGTGGATGTTTTTGTATTTTTGAGGATCTTTTCTGATTTCTGCAGCCATGTATTTCTTTTCTTACCTGGTAATTTGACTTCAAGATTGAACTTGAAGGTCGTGCTTCCAATGATATTCCTGGCTCTACATTCATAGGTTCCATTCTCAGTCTGAACCATATTGGAGATGTGAAGTGTGGACTCATCGATGGTGGATTCAACTTTATATTTCCCATCAGTTGTAATATCAACAGGGTTTGGATTAAGACGGAACCAGCTGAATGTAGGAATGAGAGCGTTTGGAGTTTTCAGTCTCACTGCCAGTGTTACATTTTCTCCTTCCATCACTGAAGTTATTGCATTGTTGTCATGAGTTGGAGACAGCGGAGATTCTGATAGGAAGACATTAGAAGAGAAGTAAATCAGTGGTGTTCAATGCACTTGATGTAGGGGATCTCAAGTGTGGCCCCTAATGACACCAAAGGGCTGTCAGAGACTGCAAACAGGCAACTGGAGATGGTCAGGGACTGGAAACATACTAGAAGAGTTGTTGGAGGCTGGGAACAGTTGGTGCACTCCCCCCGCCCCATGTTTCCTGGGCTCTGTTTTTTTTAATGAAAAAATACCCAAGATGTATTCTGGTACATTTCTCTGGTAAAAAAATAACCCACATCAGTGTATAATATTTAATCTGTAAGAAAGTTATAGAGTCTATCCTGATTAACTGACTGACTCATTTCTCGAGGTCCTAAAATTCCAGGACAGTGAAAATATCCCCCAAATGACCCCTTTTTGGAAAGTAGACAGTCCAGGGTATTTAGTAAGAGGTATGGTAAGTTTTTTTGAAGGTGTAATTTTTAGTCACAATTTATTTTTAAAATTAAGAAATGTAATATTTTTTAAAAATTTTTTTGCTACATACCTTCACCAGAGGAGTACGGCATCATCATATGACTGGTGTGGTGGTGATCAGGGATACTGACTGGTGGCAGCATTAAAAAAAATTAGTTTTTATCTTTTTTTTTTTTACATTTATTTTTCCATGCTGTGACCACAGCAGTACAGTGTTATCATAGTGATACTGCACTACTCTGGAGGTGGTCAAGATTTTTTTTACACTGATTGTTTATAACAGTGATGCTCACTGTTATAAGCAATGACTTTTATGAATGGCATTCACTCATAACATATTATTGTGAGAGTTATGATTGGCCACAGCTATCACATGATATAGATGCACTGTGATTGACCCTGTCTGTACCATATGATCACTATGACCAATCACAGAGATCATCACAATAGTACACAATGAATGGCCATGAATGTTAGGTGATTGTTGTGATTAGTTACAGCAATCACATGGTACTGGGTCCGACCCGGTACAATGATCTATCATCCTCCATGTCCTGTGGACAAAGCTGGTAACAGATTGCGCTGCATATGACGTGCTTTTGGAACCATTTGACAATGGGAAGCAGTTTAAATACCTTTTCTATGCCTAAGAAGTAGGAAATGCTCTAGAAGGGGTCCTCACTATCTAAACCAGTGTTTCCCAAACTTTACATCAAGGCACCCTTTGAAATTCTGCAAAATCTTGAGGCACTCATTCTAAAATGTAAAAAACTAAAGTAATAATTTTACACAGCAACATTCACACACGTGGAACACCCAACATTAGAGGGGATGTATTTTTTCAAAGCAAATACACCTTTGCACACTGGTACCGATTAGTATTCCAATGTTTCTCTTCTCCTGAAGTTTTTTTTACCTCACTCAGCTAATGTGACCCCAGTACTGACGGAGAGGGGCAGACATAAATGCTGCACAGGTGTCCGACATCCTCCTTATCCACCAGTGATGTGATTTGTTTTTAGGATGCCAGTGGGTAGACGTGTAATGGTGCACAATGAAAACCTGGGGCTTTGTGTAACTAAAAGGCAGGCTTGATCCATCCGCTGACTTGTATTTTTAGGCATTTTGCCAAGGCACCTTTGAAGAAACCTAAAGGCATCCCAGGGTGTCTGGGCACCCTGGTTGAAAAAGGCTGATCTACGCCACTGGTGGAACTTATCCTCATTGTGGGTAGTATTTAGAAGCGCTTAAAAGTTATAGTTCAGCACATCCTTGCGGCAGATTATGTAAATACTCATTTCATTTGCCAGTGGCAGGCTAGATGAAGAATGCCAATATATTTGTTTATTGGTCCACTGTGTCCACCATAGTAGGATCTAACACCATTTGGACACGTGTTGAGATATTGGGTGCTGAGCTACAGTATAGACCAGGGGCGGACTGACCATTTTAAAACACATGTCAAAATAATTACTAGATGTAGATATACAGGCAACTGAAGTTATAGCAAAATCTTGACTTTTCCTGTAGATCAGCCTTGGCCCTTCTCCTACCACCTCTTAAAGTGACACTAAATTCTGGTTCAGGTGCGGAATGACCATTTTGAAACTCAGGCAGTGCCCGAGGGCCCGGGGTCAGTAGGGGGCCCCATGAGATGCCCCTGGTACCTTTTTCATAGGCTTTTTTGAGTTTGGGCAAGGACACAGGGGCCCCATGATCCCTATTGCCCGGATGCCCCATGAGTTGTCAGTCCGCCCCTGGTATAGACCAATGGTCCTCAACCTTAGTCTTCAAGTACCCCCAGCAGGCCATGTGTTTGGAATTTCCCCTAGATAAGATAGCTGTCATAAATACCAAACCATCTACACTGATTTAAAGTACCTGTACAAGGTGAAGGAAGTCCAAAAACATGGCATATTGGTAGTACTTGAGGTATGAGGTTGGGAACCACGACTATAGACATTAGAGGTCAGTTGTTTATGCAACAGGACTGCTATTAGAAAACTTGGGGCCCCATACAGCCTATCTGACAGACCCCCCTCCATCAGACAGGGCCAGGGACTGAGCCTCCCTTCCCTCTGTAGCCCACAGGCAATCAGCAGAGAAGAAGGAGGTGACATGCACAGTGCACAGGGGTTTGAAACATGTACAAGAGACAAATGTGTAACGTACAAAATGCAGATGTTAGGAACATGTAGATTACAGACTTCTGGGGTCAGGAGTATGTAATGTACACAGTGTACAGTAGGTGTCAAGAGAATGAACTATACAGTGTTCAGGAGTCAGGGGTGGGTAACAGAATTCAGGGGTCAGGAAGAAATAATGCAAAGAGTGCAGGGATCAATACTGAGTAATGAACATAGTGCAAGGGTCAGGAGCAGGTAATGTACAGAGTGCAGAGGTAACGAGTATGTAATGAACAGAGTGCAGGGTCAGGAGTGGGTAATATACTGTACATAGTTCAGATGTCAGTTATAGGTAATGCAAAGAGTGCAGGGGTCCAGAGTATGTAATCTACAGAATGCAGGGGTCAAGACTGAGTAATGTACATAGTACTGCGGTCAGGAATGGGTGATGTAAAGAGTATGTAATGTACAGAGTGCAGAGGTCGGGAGTGCACAATGAGCAAAGTGCAGATGTCAGAAATAGGTAACGCAGAGAATGCAGGGGTCAGGAGTTGCTAAACTACATAATCCAGGGGTGAAGAATATGTAATGTACATAGTGCAGCCTGCTGAGGGATGGCTATGGGATACAGCATCTTGCGCATTATCCATTGCACTCAGTAAGAGCATATTTATACTTGTGGTTGGGGGTGTAAAGACATGTGATTGAACTGTGTCTAGCTCTGATGAAGAAGGGACACCCTTCAAAACGCGTCAGTTATACTGAATACCCATCCCCTTGATGGGATTCGCGCTATCTTCAAGTCCCTTTGAGGACTTACATGCTTGATTTCATTCGCTGTTTGTGAGTATATTTTTTACAATTAATACATTTTGGTTATTGAGGTAATGCGCAAGGTTGGTGCGCTTCTCGTTTTCATTTCATTCTGCAGTATTGGTCGGGCTTCCCCAGCCTTGTTTTGGAGCCGCACAGCCCTTTATGCATTGGTGGACGATTTCTCCAGGTCTGGTTTCATCCATTCACCACCTGTCTGGGTCCTAGAGCACAGGAGAATTCGTCTTTGATTTACTGTGTTTTTACTGCCACCAACTGCTCCCCATTAAGCTGCAAAAGCAGTGGTTGGGGTGTATACTTGCCATGGTTTTTAGGGGTTAAAAAAGGCAGTGGGGAAGCAATATAACACCTCCTCACCCCCCTTCAAACATCCTCTGAAAAATGATCAACCATGGATCACTCTTCAGAGGGCGACACCAGCATAAAGAAGCCCTAAGGGCGCTTTCACGCCAGTGGTCAGGGGGTCATAAAAACAGGCAACTGACCCACGGTTTTACTGCCCATCCAAATTCTAATAATACAGCCTGACTGGGCTGTACACATGCCTTGGCCGTGATGCTGTGCTCAGTGGCAGTGGCATTTGCAATTCAGACTGCAGAGAGTGGCAATGCCTGTCAAACCCACCCATTGAGATTAATGGGACTGCACTGCAAGACCAAGCCAGATACTTAGCTCACAGTTGTGACATGGTCCCGCAATGTAAAACTGATATTTGGCAATTGAAAAAAAAAAGAAAGAAAAATAGGGGAAGGAGGTGGCATGATTGCCCTCTGAAGGCCTGTTGGCTTCTGTCATACTGCCCTCTGAAAAGTGATCTGCTGAAGAACGTGTCAGGAATTGTGCCACAAGTATTACTCTGGCATTGTCCCAAAAAACCTTAAAGTGCTACCCCTACGGCCCCCTATAATATTTACATAAGTCAGATCTTGATATATGTGCATGAGAGCAGAGGCTCTCCTGGTTCTCTCCCTCCTCATTGACTGAAAGACTGCAGCAGGAGCCATTGGTTCCTGCTGCTGTCAATCAAAGCTGAAGCGGGGTTGAGTCATGCTTTGAGTGTCTTGTGGACACACAGCAGAGCAGGGCTTGGGAGCGAGCACACAAGCGGTTTGCTATGGGGGCACTCAGCAGGGGGGAGGAGCCAGGAGCGCCGCCAGGGGAACTGAGAAGAGGTGGATCAGGGTTTCTTTGTGCAATACCATTGCACAGAGCAGGCAAGTATAACATGTTTGATATTTTAAAATGAAAAAAGTGAACCTTTACTAATTCTTTTAGATACTCTTTTTTTTCAGCCCCTGGCCCGCTGTTTAACAAATGGAACCTGGGGAAGTTTTTTTTTTTATTGCTGACTACTTCTCAGTGCTTGAAAGAGCAGGAACAGGAATGAGGATTAGACCAATCAATAGATTAATATACTATAGTAATTATAAATTCATTCCATCATCTCACCATAAAATAGTATATTTTCCGATGTCTTCCCCACTTGATTTCCTCGACAGATCATTTCTGGTTGCTGGACCTCAAAATCTGGATATACAGTCCGTTCTACTACGTCCTGTCCCTTAGTGACTGTGCCATTAAATTCCAGTTCAATGTCAGCCGGCGGTTCCCCTCCTGCCCAGGAGCAGGTGAAAACCACAAGTGAACTGTAAGCGACTGATTTACCAAAAATACTTGGCAGATTAGGAGGTTCTGTAAAGAAAGAAAAAAGGAAATTGGAAAAATTAAAGGAGAATTCTGACTTCTACCATGATGTTTCAAATAGTACAAAAGTCCGTTAATATCGTATTTTCCTATATACAATATAGGCTGCAGACTTAAAGAGAAACTCATCCTTTGCTGAGAAAAAAAATAATCTCCTCTTAGGGATTTTAACCCTTTGACGACCAAGGGACGTATTTGTCCCATGTTTTTAATTGCCTGTATCATCTGATTAAGAACTTAAAATACTTCTTTTTTTTTTTGTTTGAGTCAAAATATTAGTTCTTATCAACAAATGGATCTAGCTTTTTGCCAATTATTTCATGACATGGCTTAGTTACAGCAACTGAAGTGTACGAACTTTAAAAACAAAAAATTCATTCTTTTGGCGTTCCGTAATCTTATGGTCCTCAAAGGGTTAAGAAACGATGTTGCAAATTCCTTTTATCTGCTGGGAAGAAAAAGCTGTTTATTCCACTTTGTCCTTAGGATACAGATTGTGAATAGGAGGGTCAGGTTCCTTATAATCACCTAGTGCACTCTCAGTGTCCTGATGAGAAAAGCTGCAGTGTTGGTATCCCTTTAGAAGTAATGAACCCTTAAAGTAGAACTCCACCCAAAAGGGGAAGTTCCGCTTTAATGCATTGTTCCCCTCTCCCCATTAAGGATTGGCACCTTTGGGGAGTGGGTGGAGGGGGGGTGCAGGTACCATAATTTGACAGGTACCCACTTCCACTGGGATGGCCTAGGCCAGGGGTGGGCAAACTTTTTGACTTGAGGGCCGCAATGGGTTCATATATTGGACCCGGGGGCCGGACCAAGAGTAGATGAATTATGTGTATGTGTCAT